>NC_041393.1:761388293-761390873 GCF_002162155.2 Triticum dicoccoides | reverse complement strand
TCGCAGTCAATACATCACCAGTGACGCATAGACTGGACCGAAACCCCTCAAATGTAGGCGTCGGTAACCCCTTGGTCATAACATCGGCAAACTGCTGAGCCGTAGGAACGTGAAGAACGCGGATGCGCCCAAGAGCCACCTGCTCTCGCACGAAGTGAATGTAGAGCTCAATATGCTTCGTGCGACGATGATGAACGGGGTTGGCAGAGAGGTAGACTGCAGAGACATTGTCACAGTAGACAATGGTGGCCTTCGGGACGTCAAGGAGCAACTCCTGGAGAAGCTGCCGAAGCCACAAGCACTCGGCGACGGCATTGGCCACAGCACGATACTCAGCCTTAGCACTGGAGCGGGATACCGTGGGTTGTCGTTTAGACGACCACGATATAAGCGAGGGACCCAAGTAGACGCAGTAGCCGGAAGTGGAGTGACGGGTATCCGGACAGCCAGCCCAATCGGCGTCACTGTAGGCAAAAAGGTCGGTCAATATATATATACTGTTCTCGTTTCTTGCTTTATATTTGTACTTTCATTTATACTTTATAATATACTTTTCAAAAACATATTTGCAAAAATGTTGAACAGGTATTTGAAAAATGTTTCATAACTATTAAAAAAATGCTGAAAAGTATTTAAGAATATTAGTTAAGTATTAAAAATGTTGAGTAAGTAGTAAAAAATGTTGAACGATTATTTGTAAAAGGTTGAACAAGTATTTGAAAATGTTGAATGAGTATTTGAAAGAATTTGAATATCTATTTTAAAAATGTTGAGCAAGTATTTAAAAAAAAATTGAATAAACGTTCGGACAATGTTGAACGTGTATACAAAAATGTTGATCACTTATTAAAATATTTTTTTGACATATAAAAATATGTAGTGTGAAAAGGAAAACAAAAGAAAAACAAAAAATGTAGAAGAAAACAGAAAAAGCAAACAGAAAAACGGAGAAGGAAAAAATAAAAAATAAAAAATGGAGAATACAAAAGAAAAGAAAGAAAACCAGGACGGGAAAAAGGAAAAAACGGCTCGACGCGGTTCAAGTAGACGTTCTCTTTCTTCTATGGGGACCAGGGTTCGAGCCCTTTTCCTTCTCTTTTTATCCCACAGGGTGCAAAAATGGACCGGTCCAGTAACGACCAGGACCGCGAAAGCTGCTGGGCCGAAAAAATCCACCCGAGAGGCTGGCTTTATTTATTATCGCCCCGTTCGTTTCTATTCCGTCTCTATTTAGTACCACATCGCCTGCTAGAGAACTTGTTTTGCAGCTTAAGTAGTGTGTATACGGCACTCTACTTGCCGATGACGCAAAGCTGTTCCAATAAGTCTGTCGAGGCAAAAAGCAGTCACAACATGCTTCTCGCCGGGCTAGGCCGTGGGCCTGTCACCTTAAGTTGCTGTTAAGTTATGCATGAGAGGGGCCAGAAGTGTGAAATGGCGTCAGTCTTTTTCTAAATATGATTTAAAACTGCTTTTGTTAATAACACATTTTATTTTATTTTATCTTTTTGAGGTCCAAACCCTAATTATATTTTGGTTTACAAACCATGAGGTATCTCTTCCATACTTCTACCGCCGTAGGCAACATCTCTTCATCTTGTTCAAATATCCAACGGATTATGGTCGAATTCTAATGGCTTATACTATAGACCTCAAGGGGAGAAATGAAGAGTTTTTTTAGAACAAAGACGCACGATGCGTCCGGCTTTAAATTAATAAAGCCCACCAACAGGCAGCATCCAACGGAGTACATTACAGGAGTAACAAGCTAAAGGATAAACTGGCCGAAGCCAAAAGTACTAAACATGCAACTGGCCTCAGCCTGGGAAGAAGGGACAGAAACTAGTGGCTCAACAGGCAGCCAGCCAAATAAAACGCCAAAATAGCTCCAAGAGCAGCAATTTAGGTACGGGCTTCCACCTGGATCATGCGGATCCGCTCCATCGCCTCCAGCATCCGATCTGCATCACGCCGTTTCCCAAACGGAGTCCATGTCTGTAGGAACACATGGCATTTGAAAATAATGTCAGCAGGATGGTTAGGGAACTTGTGTTCGATAGTCATCTTATTGCGGGTGGTCCAAAGAGACCAACACAGCGCCCCTACGCAGCGCCACAACACACGTCCGAAACTACCCCGCTGCGCAAGAAGGATCCTACGGAGGTCCGAAGCCGAATTGGGATTCCAGGTTTGCTCATAAGCCTTACGGACGGCACTCCAGGCAAAACGGGCAAGATGGCACTTGAAAAAGATGTGATTGGCATCTTCATGCAGTCCACAAAGCGCGCAAGAGCCATCCGAAGGGCCATGCCTAATGGCAATGTTGTTAGAAGAAGGGAGGCGATCACGGAATAATTGCCATAGAAACACTTTGATCTTCAGAGGGATGGACGCTTTCCATAGCCCCCTAGCTATGTCGAGCGTCGGTCCCTCGGTCAACTTATTATATAGAGATTGGACCGAGAACTTCCCTGAGCTCGTGAGGGACCATGAGACCGTGTCTTCCTCAGGGAGGAGAGCAAAGCCCTGCAGCTTAGCTAGGAGCCCGTCCCAGCTAGCTCGTTCGTGGGTGAGGAGTGG
>NC_041393.1:761230901-761388071 GCF_002162155.2 Triticum dicoccoides | reverse complement strand
GGGGGGGGGGGTTGGACCTAAGCGCATCGGCCACCAAAATGTCGACGTTAGTGGCCAGTTGGTAGACGGCAAAGTGACTCTGCCAAAGAGGTTCTGTCCCTAGCCAGAGGTCGAGCCAGAACCGCGTGGACTTCCCGTTCTTAACACAGAACTTGGCCCCTAACGTGAAGGCAGGCTTAACAGCCTGGATTCCATTCCAGAAAGGCGATCCCTTCGCCTTTGAGGTAAGGAAATTTCCATCGGGAAAATATTTGGCTTGAAGGATATCAGCCCAAAGCCCTTGTTCGTTCTGGGAGAGTTTCCAGATCCACTTGACGAGAAGCGCCACATTCATAAGTTTGGAGTTGAGGATCCCAAGGCCACCGAATTTCTTGGGACGGCAAAGCGCCGCCCACTTGATTAAGTGGTATTGCTTCTTGTTCCCAGTTCCTTCCCAAAAGAACTTAGACCTGGGGATGTCGAACTTGGCGTGGACGTCGTCGGCCAGCAGGAACATGCCCATAGTAAACAAGGGCAGGGAAGACAGGCTGGAGTTAGTCAGAATCAACCTTGCTGCAGAGGATAAGAACCTGCCGCGCCAGGGGCTAACCCGGTTCGCCACCTTGCCGTATAAGGGTTCCCATTCGAGGATCGAGATGTGTTTGTCCGAAATGGGAAGACCTAGGTACTTAAATGGGAAACTCCCTAGTTTGCAATTAAGTAAGTTGGCAATGCGGATGGCCAGGTGATTGTCCATCCCTATGGCAATCACCTCACTCTTAGCGAAGTTAATCTTCAGGCCTGATATGATCTCGAAAGCGAGAAGGATGAGCTTGATCGAGGCTACACTATGGTCGTCGGGCTCGAAGAGAAGCAAGGTGTCGTCCGCGTATTGGAGGTGAGTGATCCCTCCGGGGCATAAATGTGGGACCACACCTCGAATGTATCCAGCGGTCTTGGCCTTGTTCACCATGGCCGAGAGGGCATCGGCAACAAAGTTGAAGATCAAAGGCGAGGAGGGATCTCCTTGTCTGAGTGCACGTTTGTTGCGAAAGAAGTTCCCCACTTCTCCGTTAATCGACACTGCTGTCTGGCCCCCCGAAACCAGATGCATTATGCGATGAATGAAACCCAACTCGAATCCCTTCCGAGTGAGTACCTCACGAATGAACTCCCAGTTCACTCAATCGCAGGCTTTCTCAAAATAGAGCTTAAAAAGCACGGCCGGATGACGTGTGCACTTAAGCTCGTGAACGATCTCTTGCAAAACCACCGGGCCTTCCAGGATGTTATGGCCTTTGAGGAAACCGGACTGGCTATGGTCGATCACACGCTGAGCTATCGGGGCAAGACGCGTGGTGTATGCCTTGGAGCATAACTTGAAAGGGACGTTAATAAGAGTAATAGGGCGGTATTGCTTAATCGAATTGGCCCCCTTCACTTTAGGAATGAGACTGATGACACCATAGTTGAGGCGCGAGATGTCGACCGTGCCCAGCGCAAAACCGTTGATAATGTCGTAAAAAATGTCCTTGAGCGTCGGCCAAAACCGCCGAAAGAAAATCACCGGCCAGCCATCTGGGCCAGGCGCGGTATCGATCTTCATTGAGCCTAGCGCATCGTCGATCTCCTGATTGGAGAAGGACAAGGCAAGGCCATCGTTTTCGGCTTGTGACACCCGTGATTCTTCCCCCCAGAAGTCATCACGCAGACGCAAAGCCTTCCCTTCCACCGTTCCCAGGAGGGTAAGGAAGAAATCGTAAATATGCCTCGAGATATCGGCCTGGCTAACCAAAACCCCCTGGTCCGATTGCAGTCTCAGGATCATACATTTCCTTTTACGGCCATTGGCGAAGGCGTGGAAGTAACCTGTGTTAGCATCCCCCTTGGTGACCCACTTGACGCCGCCCCTACGGCGCCAGTATTCCTCCTCTTCCCTGAGGATGGCCAGGACTTGGTTTTCGAGGGCGTAACGGCAAGCCCACTCTGCCTCCGAAAAGGATCTAGAGTCTGCCTGAACATCGAGAGCTTTGATTTCCTCGATAAGAGCTTCCCTAGCTCGGTTGGCATCGCTACCATGGTTTGCGCCCCACCCACGAAGGAAGCCGCGCAGAGCCCCGGCTGCCGAAATCCAAGTGTCGAGGGGGCCCCTGGAATGGCCACCCGCAGTCCTGACAAGTTCCCAGCGAGCGAGGAGCAAAGGGATGAACCCCTCTACCTCAAACCACCCTGGTTCGAAGTAGAAACGCTTGTTACGCTTGATCCTATCCTCCCCAGAGGCCAGGATCAGCGGAACGTGATCAGAGCCAATGCGAGTTTCAGCGACCAAGGTACACATGGGAAAGATCATCTCCCAATCGGCCGAAACGAACACACGGCCGAGGACACTACGGACCGGGTTGAGTTGTTTATTGGTCCAAGTATATCTGGCCCAGTCCTAGCGAGTTCCCGTAAGGCGCAGGCCGCAATGGCATTGTTGAAAAGGGAGATCCTAGACCAGTCGATGTTGCAATTATTTTTGTCTGCGCTCGAACGAATAAGGTTAAAATCACCCCTAGAACAATGGGGATGTTAGCAGCTTGCTTGGCCCCAACCAAGACTTGGATTTCGCTCAGGAAATCAGCCGAGCGAGAGTGGTCGGACGGGCCGTAGACACACACAATCGCCCAGGAGGCGAGCGAGATTCTATGCTTAATCGTAACAGAGATGAAAAACGAACCCACGTCCCAGGTTACAATATCACAAACATCAGAATTACAGCCCAAGAGAAGACCGCCCGAATGGCCAGCGGAAGGGACCCAACCCCACACGAAACGATGAAGAGGATCATAGGCCGCAAGATCACGGTAAGTAAAGTCCGCCTTGATAGTTTCTTGAAGAGCCACGACATCGATACTTTCGCGAGCAATATACTCCCTAAGTTGCGTGCGACAACCCGAGTGCCCGCAACCCCGGATGTTCCAAAAGATGTAACGCATGAGATAATGCGGTTGCGAAGGCGAACCCCTCTGGAGGTCACCGATTTAGCCACGCGTTTCTTAGCCTGGGCACGGCTAGTCGTTGGCGCTGCGGCAACCTCCCTGGTTGCAGCAGCACCCTCCGACAGGACAAGCAAGGTGGGGGTACCCGAAGACACATGATCGGCAGGGATCGCCCGCGTCGTGTCCTCGGCATCCCTGGCCTTGGCCGTAGCAGCGGCTTCTGCCAAAGCCGCTTGGGCCTCCTTGCGAGCACGGATAAGAGTCACTAGCTCACCACGATCCGCGCCTAAATAGAAACCACTGTCGTCTAAGATAGTAGCTAGCCAAGGATCGGTGAAAGCGTTCAGAATCTTAAAGGAGGGGGGAGGATTACCTAAGATATCCATGTTCTTATCCGCCAGACGAAGTTGCGCACTCTCTATGGAAGAAAGGTCGCCCAACGCCACCTTGGCCCGAGCACTGGGAGCACGCTGGGGGACCGGGGAAGCCCGAGAGCGCCGCGCCTTGGCCACCGTCCCCGCAGAGCCCAACGCCGCCTGGAGATCCACCACGGCTGGCGCCACAGGAGACGGGAGCGCCAGCATGGCGAGCTTAGCAGAAGGCTTCCGCCCGGCCGACTTCTTAGGGGCACGCCCGGATCCCCCCGAGCTGCGACGGCTAGACAGAGGGGTGCCAACAGCTGGCTCGTTGAGCACCACACCCGAGTCCGAACCAAGCAAGCGGGGGGAGGCTTGACCGCCAGCCACATCGAGGCGGCCAGCAACAAACAGTGGCGCCGAGCCCACCAGGTTGAAAGCCCCCACTAAGGCGCGGGACAGGGGCGAGCTGCTCCCAGCCTTGTCCGCAATCGCCAGAGTCCCAGGCATCGCGTGCTCCTTCCCTTCGTCGAGCGCCAGTTCTTGAATGCCCAGCTGGTTCCAAGTTTCTGTGTCGATAGACGTGTCTGGCAGACTGTCCTCAGGCTCTTCATCCTGGCCGGCCATGTCAACGTCCATAGCGTGGCCCAAGCCACCGATGGGTTGCCCACCCTTGGCCCCATGGTCTTGCCCCTGCGGACCAGCAGTCCCACCAGTCCCCGGACCAGGCGGGCCACCACTCTTGTCACCCGGGTGAGAGGGGTTGTTGTTGGGACCGGGCGCCGCTGGCCCGTCACCAGGACGCACAGGAAGCTTCTCCACCTCCACCCGGATGTCGTATCCCTCATGGTTGAACCAGACTTGAACAAAACCGTTCATCTTGTCAGGAGATCAAACACCGAACTTCATCCTCACCGGTCCCACCCGGATAAGGGAAAGTTCATCCATCACGATCGGCCTACCCAGCATCTTGAGCCCCTCCATCAGACGGTCAGCGCGGCGGTGCTTCTTGGGAATGCCATGGAGGAGGAGCCACACCTCAGGCATGGAGAGGGGGATAATCGTCTCCTGGATCGAGTCGCACACCAGAACCGTAATGTCGTGGATGGAGAGGAAAAGCTTGCCACTTGACTTGGCCATGTGCAGCAGATCAGCAGAAGGAAACACCACCGCAAAGTCGTTGTCACCCACCTGCTCAATCTGCCAGTCCCAATCACCAGCCACCATGTGTTTTAGTTCCTGTTTGAGCAAGCACAGCGAAAGCCTCCCCGGCTCTGCTGAAAGGATGGCACCATTGGCAACCTTAGTGGCCTCGCCCACAGCCAACGAGTCGTCTTCAAACTCCATGCAAAAGAAACCCTCACCCGGAATGGCACTGCCCATGATCTGGAGGAGCGGCTGTTTGCCCCGAGAAGGACAATAGGCCGAGGCGTGGCCCCCCTGCTTGCAGATCACACGGAGAGGGGGGAAAGTGCACTTGGCCTGGAAGTGCCCGGTCCGGCCACACTTGAAACATTCCCCGCCCTCCTCCTCGACCGGGATGGGGGCAGCCGCCGAGCCCCGCGGCGCATCGGCCGCGACCACCGCGAGCGGAGCGGCCACAGCCCGAGGCTTCTTTGCCAGCGGGTCCCCATGACCGTCGCTGCAAGGGGGGAGGTCCAGCAACTTGCGTTCCAGCTCGCGACGCCACGCACCATGCTTGCGCCTCTTCTTCTGCTCTTGTTGACCCCACCAGGGCGGAGGAGGACCCCAATCCCCCTCACGCCCTTGGAAGCCAGATCCAGAATCTTGCCCCTGGAAGCCACCGTGGCCGCGCCCAGATCCACCGCCCCGACCGTGGGAAGAACCACCGCCGCCATCCGCACGCCCTGCCGCCTTGGCCCGTTGACCGCGCTTCGCCTGCTCCTGGAAGGCCTTTTCGCGCCGCCATTCCTCCTCAGAGCGCGGGGGCTCCATCAGACGCTTGTCAGCACGGCGGTCGCCCATGGCCGTCGCCTCGTCAAAGGACAGAGAGAGAGGGGAAGGGGAGGGATGGGGATTAGAGATCTGGCGGAGAAACGATGGCGCCGCACCTCACTGAGACGGGCCGGAAACCCTAGCGAGGGGTCGCGGCACCCCCTGCGCAGCCATAAATAGCGATGGCCAGCAGGCTCCCGGGCCCCCCCAAGTCGGGCCGACCCAGCGGGCCGATCGGTCCAGGCCCAGCACAAGGGCCCACACAGAGGGGCCCGGCAGCCAACAGGCCCAGCGGGGCCGTCCCAGGCCCAGAGACCCTCGACAGGCCCAGGGGAATGGCAGGCGACGCCAACCCTAGCGCTGCACCCCCCTCCGTCGCTCGCGCCGCCTCCGGCACCAATGGCGCCGTCGAGGGCAAGGCAGGGAGAGCAGGCCACTCCTCCGGCGACGTCGGGGCCACCGCGGGCCTCGAACACCTAGGGGATCGCGGGTGAGCCGAACGAGCCCACGGAGCGCGCGAAACTTGCGCCGCCGGCCTCCAGCACCGGACCACTGTCGCCCACGAGCCCCCACCGCCTGGCGCAAAGCGGCGGCGCCGGTCACCCCGACCAGCCTCGCCACGAGCCGCCGCTAGCATGAAATCGCCCAGCGACGCCCCCGCCGGGGGAGGAGCAAACCGCGGAGAGGAATCCCCATCCTCATCGTCGGACTAGTCCCCCGACAAACCCAGAACCGACCGCCGCAATCCGCACGGCCTTCCCCAGGAGAGCACGCCGGGGCGGCAAGCGCCGGGGCGCCACAGGGACCCCGCCGCACCAGAACCCAGGCCGGCGCCGCGTTGGAGGCGCTCGGGGGGACGAAGTCGCCGCCTGAGTCGCCACGGGGCGCCTCCAACGGAACACTCGATTCAAAATCCATCCTTAAGTGGTCGTAGAAATGAAGAGTTCACCAACTAGAGTTTAATACCTTGAGAAATGAGACTGATGGTCGTGAATAACCCACGCCCCACTCTCTCGACCGGCGGCATGAGAACAATCACTATTGGCATGGTGGTTCCCAATGGGAGACCGAGGTATGTGAAGGGTATCTCTCCAACCAAACGACAAAAGGGTAAATTCGCCCCTTCAAGCATCATTGACAAGCCTGTGAATTCTCCACCCCTCTTCTTGCCGCTCCGGCGGCCAATGGTGGAGAGGGGAATCTCGGTGCCTTCGCTTCGGCTAGTAGTTCAGTTTGGGGTTTTATTCGCCGCGGGTGCGGTGCTCGGGCTGACGGTGACGCCTGTTGTTCGAGTTTGTCTTCCAGGCTTCGATCCTTCTCAATTTTGTTCATCTTGACATAGTAGACGGAGCTCTGGCGTAGATTCGTGTCGTTCCCTTGGGCCAGCAAAATTAGGGTATCTCGTCATGTATGCGCGACGGCGAGATTTGGTGTTAGTTGCTTCAGATCTATTCAAGGGTTCAGTGCGACGACTACGGCTCCATGACATTGGTCCTTAGGGGCATGTGCACAAATACTTTCCGACTGTCATTGACAAGATCAAGCCGTCTCTGATAGGAGAGCGGTGACAACAGCGTATCGGCGGCTCGTTCTGTTAACGGTACCAGTCGTTCAGTGGTCTAGAGACTTCAATGTAATTTTTATTATGTTTGAGGTGTGTTATACATCTAATAAACTTTTATAATATCTGTTTGCAAAAGTAAAGTTGTTTTGGGGGTGTGGGTTGGGCGGTCTTGCGTGCTAAAGACACGGCAACCGACACAAGCGGCATCATTGGGCACCAACTGAGACGTCTACCTCATCAAAATGTGTTTTAGCTCTAACATTACTTGTGGTAGCACAAAATTAGTTCTTTTCTTAATTGAGCGTTACATATTTTACTTTACTTTTTATAATTTCTGAATATTTTCCAGGAAAATTATGAACATTTTAAAGTTCATAAACATTTTTTTAGAGTCATGAACGTATTTGCGTTTTTTTTTTTAAGTCTTGAGCAATCTTTTCCAATTTTAGAGTACATTTTAGTTTCGAAACTCTAATATGTTTTCCTAAAATTCTTGTATATTTTCAATTCATGAATATTTTTAGAATAAATTTGCTCAAAATGAAAAATAATGAAAACAAACAAAATCGGACAAGGGCTCGCCAACTTACGCCCCACGTGGTTGTTTCCTCGGCTATTTAGCGCTTTGTTTTATATATTTTTTAAATTGTCGAAATTTCCACAAAAATAGAGGATTTTCTTAAATTTTGGAAAAAAATTGTAGATTACTGAAGAACAGAAACAAATCCATGAACCAATTTAAAAACTATTTTTCAAAAAATTCTAAAAATATTATCAATTAATAGACATTTTATAATTCATAAAAATTGATATTTTATTTTGTATAAAATTAATGATTTTTTATTTCATGAAGTTCTTCAAAATTTGATGAGTTTTAGAATTGGATAACAATAAGTAGATTCATGTGCATTGTTTTTTTAATCGCAACTTCTAAAAATGTGGCCCAAGTTGTTTGAACATATGATTTATTTAAATGCGCGAAACACTTTTCTTAATAATTTTTCAATTGTACTTTTTGGAGAACCTTTCCTTTTGACCGTGCAAAAGTTTGCATTGGCAAAACTTGATTGCATGGAAAGCAAACTTAATAGATAAGCAGGTTTTGTCAAAAAAAATACATGAAACTTCTGAAAAATCGTGCCATTTTGAACATTATCTGATTCAGTTTTCTGCTATATATATAGTTTCCATAAATACTTTTTCCCTACTCAATATGATCATGCATTTATGTTATCCCTTGCTACCTCCGTTTGAGCTTATTAATCACCATCGCATTTGGGGTCAAAGTTTGATTATATATTTGACTAGCACAATGTTAATGCATGTCAACAAAAATTATATTGTTGAATTCGTATTTGAATGTACTTTCCTATTATTTTTTCCAGGTGTAATTTAGTTATTAGTTACAATTGTGTTTAAAATAGGACCAAAAAGACGAGGGGGCTAATAAATCAAGGTAGTACTCACTACTTTCGTTATATGCCATCCAAAGCATATCATTAGATTCATATGCGGATGTAGTTTCTAAAAAAATAATTTGCCCCACATATTAGCTAGCTAAAGCGTCGACCTAAAACTATGAATACTCTATACACCTAAAGGTCGAACATAGGCTAATGGAGTACTAAACAAGAATTCAGTGTCATGCATGCACTATATGCTCACATTGTACAAGCATGTGATGACCCACAAGTATAGGACACGTGTGATTTGTTCTACTACCAAGTCAATCTTGGTCCATGTTGTCGGAGCTTTCTTATTGCGTTTATTTTGTTTCTATTAGTATTTTTCATTTATGCATAGGCCGGGTGTAATGCTTTAAACCATTCTAAGTAATAAAGCCACCCTTCATTGAAAAAAATAGTATTTTCATTTGAACTGGAAGTTTACGAAGAAGGGGTTTTGTTGAAATGCATGAGTTTGTTTTCCTATTTTCTTTGGAAGAATGAGATGACCAAGAACATGATCAAGTTTGTAGCTGCTCATCGCCTCATCCTTAAAAAAAGGGTTGTAGCTGCTCACGTAATATTCACACATGGTTGGTGGCATGGCAGTGGCCGGCGGAAGGAAGCTTCTGTTTGACATAGAAATTTCATTTTTCTAGATACTACAAGAAATCAGTGGAGCAATTGGTAGGATTATGGCGGATGCTGCACGTGTGTTACAAGTGTTTCTCTCTATTTTGTGCTCCTGATTTGTTTTCCTTACAATATGGCGGATTAATGTATATTCTTTTGATGTCATAGTACATTCATGGTATGTATATATGTTTGTATGCTGCAAACCTAAGTCCGGCAGGCAGCAGCTGATTTCTTCATTTGCTATCTTTATATTCTTCAAAGCAATTAAATTTCTTATCTTGCACCTGAGATGAACCTACAATCTAGAGCACAAGGAAACTATAGATCATGTTTTATATTGCTTCTGCGAACTTAAGTTATGGCTTTTAGAAGTATTTGAACATCATGTCTTTTATATGGTTGTCTACCTTCCCAAAAGAATTGAGGATCAATTGAGCTTTCAAACATAATATAGGACACAAAAATAGAAGTGTATGAGCATGTAGTGTATAATTGAGGAGATTAGGGGAATGTATTGACAAGTGACAAGCATATTTCCTTGCATCCTCGATGCTGCTTCCTTAGCTCAAACAATAGTTCTCTTAATACGTATCATACTCGATTCGATCATGCCCATCATGGTGTTTTTGAGGGAGAGCGAGGCATCTGCCATCGCGGAGCTGAAGAAGTCGATGCTCGCGGCAAGGTTGGCCACCGTGGCCGGCATGAAAGATGATCGACTTAAAGGCCGGTGACAGGTTCGCCACCGTCGCACCGTCTCTCAACTTGGCGGAGACGCGAAAGGAGAGTCGTGGTGCCATGAATACATCGACGCATGCTGCCGTGACCATGACCAGGCCATTGTGCTGGTAATAAAGGTACTTTTTTGCGGGGCTGGTAATAAAGATACTAATTGTATACAAATCCCCCAGCTTCGGAAACATTAGATAAATATCCAACTTATTATTGAAAAATCTTGATTCAAGATAAATGAAACCTTTCCTATAAACTATGAGCTTCGGAAACATTAGATAAATATCCAACTTATTATTGAAAAATCTTGATTCAAGATAAATGAAACCTTTCCTATATACAATGAGCTTATTACTGAAGGTTGCATCGATTGTGCTATTATTGCTGAAATAACAGGCTTATGTGAATTTGTCAATCTTTTAGTACCTTGTAATAGTGATTGTCAGTCTTTGTGTACCTTGTAATAGTGACTGTCAATTTTTGTGTACCTTGTAATAGTGACACGTGGATGCATGAAGTTGAGTGATACTCCCTCCGTAAAAAATATAAGAGCGTTTAGAGCGGAAAGTCAATTTGGCTCCAGGGAGCATATGCTTCCGGGGCCAAAAAAATTTAGAAAAAAAATCAAGGCAAAATTTGTTTGTATACTTAGTCACATCCAAGTGCCACCTACAAATTTGGAGGCAAAAAGCTTAAACAATTTGGCTTGTGCCAAATAAACAAATTGAACACCAAAATGCCAGCCCAAATTTGTTTTTTTGGCCGATGAAACACCGCCGCTCCGCTTCGCATGAAATTGTCATGCATACTTGCGACACTAACACAAACATCTACAAAAAAATTCAGAATTTTTTGAAAACATTTAATATAATCTTTTGCGTTACTGTTTGCTACTTTATTGATCGATACACTCTTATATTTCTAATTTACAGAGGGAGTACTAATGCTATTTTAAAATGGATGATATATATCCAGTTATCAGTTCTTGGGTGGCGATCAATTTGGCTGGTTAAGGAGATACGAAGATTGCCCAGAAGGAAAAAAGTGAAGATAATTTATATTCATCGTTGCATGATGAAAACTGGATGTAACCATGTTTAACTCATATTTATAAATTAGAAGAATAATTTGATCAACGTGTCCATATTTTTATTATTCTGTGGCAACGTATGGGTATTCGACTTTTACCGTAGCAACGCACGGGCATTCTATTTGTGTGTGTCTCTGGCAAGTTCGATGCCAAATAGTAGTGTCGGCACGTGCATGGCGGACCGTTTCGGGACGACCATGAGCCGGGGTCGTGGGGTGCGCCTGCTTTGGCCACATGCTCAACTCGGTCACCAACAACCTGCGCGTTGATGACGACCATGATGTGGCATGCGCATGCAGCATCTCGGCGAGGCACACAACCATCAACCGCTCGTTGGCTAAATTGGAGTTCGAGCTTAGCAATCGCCTATCATCCCCCCTTCCGCCGTGCCCTTGTACATTGTTGCCTTCCTAGCCGACTTGTTTCCAGCGCCACTCCGGATCGTGCCCCTCCTTGGACAACGCAATGAGCGGCAACCAGGAATGCGGGCAGGCACACGAAGCTGGTGTCTTGGGCCATGGTGCGAACTTATCCCATCACGCTGGCCTCGTCGAATGATTTCACGACCCAGTTGAACAGCCATGCATGCGACCCAGCCTTGCCCAAGATCTCCCCGGCTGGCATGCACTAGCGTGTTGCACGCACAAGACGTTGGCCTGCTCTGGCGTCCGACAAGACGTTGTACGTCGTCTCCATGCACCAGCATGTTAGCCGCCTGTTGAAGGCAATGCAACTCTCTATGTATTGATCGGGTGCACGGTGCACGTATATATAAGTACAAGGGCAGCCCTCAGCCTCATCTATACAAGGAAACTAGAGGCGGGGCCGGTAGGAGATTATCCTAACAGATACATGCACATAGTATGTTCAACCCCCCTCCCCCTCCGCAGTCAATACATCACCAATGACGCATAGACTGGACCGGAACCCCTCAAATGTAGGCGTCGGTAACCCCTTGGTTATAACATCGGCAAACTGCTGAGCCGTAGGAACGTGAAGAGCACGGATGCACCCAATAGCCACCTGTTCTCGCACGAAGTGAATGTAGAGCTCAATATGCTTCGTGTGACAATGATGAACGGGGTTAGCAGAGAGGTAGACTGCAGAGACATTGTCACTGTAGACAATGGTGGCCTTCAAGACGTCAAGGAGCAACTCCTGGAGAAGCTGCCGAAGCCACGAGCACTCGGTGACGGCATTGGCCACAGCAAGATACTCAGCCTCAACACTGGAGCGGGATACCGTGGGTTGTCGTTTAGACGACCATGATATAAGCGAGGGACCCAAGTAGACGCAGTAGCCGGAAGTGGAGCGACGGGTGTTGATACGTCTCCAACGTATCTACTTTTCCAAACATGTTTGCCCTTGTTTTGGACTCTAACTTGTATGATTTGAATGAAACTAACCCGGACTGACGTTGTTTTCAGCAGAACTGCCATGATGTTGTTTTATTTGTAGAAAACAAAATTTCTCGGAATGTCCTGAAAATCCACGGAGGCAAGTTTTGGAAAATATAAAAAATACTGGCGAAAGAATCAAGACCAGGGGGCCCACACCCTGTCCATGAGGGTGGAGGGCGCGCCCCCCTGTCTCGTGGGCCCCCTGAGGCTCCGCCGACCTCAGCTCCAACTCCATATATTCCGTCTCTCGGAGAAAAAAACCAGAGATGAAGTTTCATCGCGTTTTATGATACGGAGCCGCGCCAAGCCATAATCTCTCTCGGGAGGGCTGATTTGGAGTCCGTTCGGGGCTCCGGAGAGGGGGATTCGTCGCCGTCGTCATCATCAACCATCCTCCATCACCAATTTCATGATGCTCACCATCGTGTGTGAGTAATTCCATCGTAGGCTTGCTGGACATTGATTGGTTGGATGAGATTTACCATGTAATCATGTTAGTTTTGTTAGGGTTTGATCCCTAGTATCCACTATGTTCTGAGATTGATGTTGCTATGACTTTGCTATGCTTAATGCTTGTCACTAGGGACCGAGTGCCATGATTTCAGATCTGAACCTATTATGTTTTCATGAATATATGTGTGTTCTTGATCCTATCTTGCAAGTCTATAGTCACCTATTATGTGTTATGATCCGACAACCCCGAAGTGACAATAGTCGGGATACTTCTCGGTGATGACCATAGTTTGAGGAGTTCATGTACTCAATATGTGCTAATGCTTTGTTACGGTTCTCTATTAAAAGGAGGCCTTAATATCCCTTAGTTTCCACTAGGACCCCGCTGCCATGGGAGGGTAGGACAAAAGATATCATGCAAGTTCTTTTCCATAAGCACGTATGACTATATTCGGAATACATGCCTACATTACATTGATGAATTGGATCAGATCTGAGTGGGCCCAAAGATCAATGCCGATACCTTGTGCACATTATGATGATGTCCTACCGAGTGGGCCTAGAGATACCTCTCCGTTACACGTAGTGACAAATCCCAGTCTCGATTCGTGCCAACCCAACAGACACTTTCGGAGATACCCGTAGTGCACCTTTATAGCCACACAGTTACGTTGTGACGTTTGGTACACCCAAAGCATTCCTATGGTATCCGGGAGTTGCACAATCTCATGGTCTAAGGAAATGATACTTGACATTAGAAAAGCTTTAGCATACGAACTACACGATCTTTGTGCTAGGCTTAGGATTGGGTCTTGTCCATCACATCATTCTCCTAATGATGTGATCCCGTTATCAACGACATCCAATGTCCATGGTCAGGAAACCGTAACCATCTATTGATCAACGAGCTAGTCAATTAGAGGCTTACTAGGGACATGGTGTTGTCTATGTACCCACACATGTATCCGAGTTTCCTATCAATACAATTATAGCATGGATAATAAACGATTATCATGAACAAGGAAATATAATAATAATAGCTAATTTATTATTGCCTCTAGGGCATATTTCCAACAGTCTCCCACTTGCACTAGAGTCAATAATCTAGTTCACGTCGCCATGTGATTAACACTGACAGGTCACATCGCCATGTGACCAACATCCAAAGAGTTTACTAGTGTCACTAAACTAGTTCACATCACCATGTGATTAAGACTCAATGAGTTCTGGGGTTTGATCATGTTTTGCTTGTGAGAGAGGTTTTAGTCAATGGGTCTGCAACATTCAGATCCGTATGTATTTCACAAATCTCTAGGTCATATTGTAAATGCGGCTTCCACACTCCACTTGGAGCTATTCCAAATGGTTGCTCCACTATACGTATCCGGTTTGCTACTCAGAGTCACTCGGATAGGTGTTAAAGCTTGCATCGACGTAACCCTTTACGCCAAACTCTTTATCACCTCCATAATCGAGAAACATGTCCTTATTTACTCCAAGGACAATTTTCACCGCTGTCCAATGATCCATTCCTGGATCATTCTTGTACCCCTTGACTGACTCATGTCAAGGCACACTTTCGGTGCGATACACAGCATAGCATACTATAGAGCCTACGTCTGAAGCATAGGGGATGACCTTCGTCCTTTCTCTCTCTTCTGCCATGGTCGAGCTTTAACTCTTAACTTCATACCTTACAACTCAGGCAATAACTCCTTCTTTGACTGATCCATCTTGAACACCTTCAAGATCATGTCAAGGTATGTGCTCATTTGAAAGTACCATTTAGCGTTTTTGATCTATCCTCATAGATCTTGATGCTCAATGTTTAAGTAGCTTAATCTAGGTTCTCCATTGAAAAACACTTTTCAAATAACCCTATATGCTTTCCAAAAATTCTACATCATTTCTGATCAACAATATGTCAACAACATATACTCATCAGAAATTCTATAGCGCTCCCACTCACTTCTTTGGAGATACAAGTTTCTCATAAACTTTGTATAAACCCAAAATCTTTGATCATCTCATCAAAGCGTACATTCCAACTCCGAGATGCTTACTCCAGTCCTTAGAAGGATTGCCGGAGTTTTGCATATTTGTTAGCGTTCTTCAGGATTGTCAAAACCTTCTGGTTGTATCACATACAACCTTTCCTCACGAAAAACTGGTAAGGAAACTTGTTTTGACATCCATCCGCTAGATTTCATAAATGCAGCTTATGCTAACATGATTCCAACGGAATTAAGCATCGCTACAGATGAGAAAATCTCATCGTAGTCAACTCCTTGAACTTGTGAAAAACACTTCGCCACAAGTCGAGCTTCATAGACGGTGACATTAATGTCCACGTCCGTTTTCTTCTTAAAGACCCATTTATCTCAATGGCTTGCCGATCATCGGGCAAGACCACCAAAGTCCATGCTTTGTTTTCATACATGGATCCTCTCTCAGATTTTATGGCTTCTAACCATTTGTTGGAATATGGGCCCACCATTGCTTCTCCATAGCTCGTAGGTTCATTGTTGTCTAGCAACATGACCTTCAAGACAGGATTACTGTACTACTCTGAAGTAGTACGCATCCTTGTCACCCTGCGAGGTACGGTAGTGACTTGATCCGAAGTTTCATGATCACTATCATAAGATTCTACTTCAATTGGTGTAGGTGCCACAGGAACAACTTCATGTGCCCTGCTAGACACAAATTGTAGTGACGGTTCAATAACCATATCAAGTCTCCACCATCCTCCCACTCAATTTTCGAGACAAACTTTTCCTCGAGAAAGGACCCGAATCAAGAAACAATCCCTATTGCTTTCGGACCTGAGATAGGAGGTATACCCTACCATTTTGGGTATCCTATGAAGATGTATTTATCCGCTTTGGGTTCGAGCTTATCACGATGAAACTTTTCATATAAGCGTCGCAGTCCCAAACTTTCAAGAAACAACAACTTAGGTTTCTCCAAACCATAGTTCAAACGGTGTCGTCTCAACGGAATTACGTGGTGCCCTATTAAAGTGAGTGCAGTTGTCTCTAATGCCTAACCCACGAACGATAGTGGTAATTCGATAAGAGAAATCATGGTACGCACCAAATCCAATAGGGTGCAACTATGATGTTCGGACACACCATCACACTATGGTGTTTCAGGCGGTATTAATTGTGAAACAATTTCCACTATGTCTTAATTGCGTGCCAAAGCTCGTAACTCAGATACTCATCTCTATGATCATATCATAGACATTTTATCCTCTTGTCACGATGATCTTCAACTTCACTCTGAAATTACTTGATCCATTCAATAACTCAGACTGTGTTTCATCAAGTAAATATACAGTATCTACTTAAATCATCCATGAAGTAAGAAAATAATGATATTTACTGCGTGCCTCAGCACTCATTGGACTGCACACATCAAAATGTGTTACTTCCAACAAGTTGCTATCTTGTTCCATCTTACTGAAAACGAGGCTTTTCAGTCATCTTGCCCATGTGGTATGATTTGCATATCTCAAGTGATTCAAAATCAAGTGAGTCCAAACGATCCATCTGCATGGAGTTTCTTCATGCTATACACCAATAGACATGGTTCGCATGTCTCAAACTTTTCAAAAATGAGTGAGTCCAAAGATCCATCAACATGGAGCTTCTTCATGCGTTTTATACCAATATGACTTACATGGCAGTGCCACAAGTAAGTGGTACTATCATTACTATATTATATCTTTTGGCATGAAAATGTGTATCACTACGATCGAGATTCAATAAACCATTCTTTTAGGTGTAAGACCATTGAAGGTATTATTCAAATAAATAGAGTAACCATTATTCTCCTTAAATGAATAACCGCATTGCGATAGACATAATCCAATCATGTCTATGGTCAACGCAAACACCAAATCTCGATGGTAGAGGGAGCGTGCGATGCTTGATCACATCATCCTTGGAAACACTTCCAACACATATCGTCAGCTCACCTTTATCTAGTCTCCGTTTATTTCGTAGCTTTTATTTCGAGTTACTAACACTTAGCAACCGAACCGGTATCTAATACCCTGGTGCTACTAGGAGTACTAGTGAAGTACACATTAACATAATGTATATCCAATATACTTCTATGGACCTTGCTAGCCTTCTTATCTATCAAGTATCTAGGGTAATCCTGCTCCAGTGGCTGTTCCCCTTATCACAGAAGCACTTAGTCTCGGGTTTAGGTTCAACCTTGGGTTTCTTCACTGGAGCAGCAGCTGATTTTCCGTTTCATGAAGTATCCCTTCTTGCCCTTGCCCTTCTTGAAACTAGTGGTTTCACCAACCATCAACAATTGATGCTCCTTCTTGATTTCTACTTTCGTGGTGTCAAACATCGTGAATACCTCAAGGATCATCATATCTATCCCTGATATGTTATAGTTCATCACGAAGCTCTAGCAGCTTGGTGGCAATGACTTTGGAGAAACATCACTATCTCATCTGGAAGATCAACTCCCACTCGATTCAAGTGATTGTTGCACTCAGACAATCTGAGCACAAGCTCAACGATTGAGATTTTGTCCCTTAGTTTGCAGGCTAAGAAAATCGTCGGAGGTCTTATACCTCTTGACGTGGGCACGAGCCTGAAATCCCAATTTCAGCCCTCGAAACATCTCATATGTTCCGGGACGTTTTGAAAATGTCTTTTGGTGCCTCAACTCTAAACCGTTTAAGTGAACTATCGCGTAGTTATCAAAACGTGTATGTCCGATGTTCGCAACATCCACAGACGACGTTTGGGGTTCTGCACACCGAGCGGTGCATTAAGGACATAAGCTTTCTACTGATCGCATAATCGCTACTGTCAACTTTCAACTATATTTTCTCTAGGAACATATCTAAAACAGTAGAACTATACCGCGAGCTATGACATAATTTGCAAAGGGCTTTTGACTATGTTCAGGATAATTAAGTTCATCTAATGAACTCCCACTCAGATAGACATCCCTCTAGTCATCTAAGTGATTACATGATCCGAGTCAACTAGGCTGTGTCCGATCATCACGTGAGACAGACTAGTCATCATCGGTGAACATCTTCATGTTGTCGTATCTACTATACGACTCATGCTCGATCTTTCGGTCTCTTGTGTTCCGAGGCCATGTCTGTACATGCTAGGCTCGTCAAGTCAACCTAAGTGTTTCGCGTGTGTAAATCTGGCTTACACCCGTTGTATGTGAACGTTAGAATCTATCACACCCGATCATCACGTGGTGCTTCGAAACGACAAACTTTCGCAATGGTGCACAGTTAGGGGGAACACTTTCTTGAAATTTTAATGAGGGATCATCTTATTTACTACTGTCGTTCTAAGCAAATAAGATGCATAAACATGATAAACATCACATGCAATCAAATAGTGACATGATATGGCCAATATCATTTTGCTCCTTTTGATCTCCATCTTCGGGGCTCCATGATCATCATCGTCACCGGCATGACACCATGATCTCCATCATCATGATCTCCATCATCGTGTCTTCATGAAGTTGTCTCGCCAACTATTACTTCTACTACTATGGCTACCGGTTAGCAATAAAGTAAAGTAATTACATGGCGTTGTTTAATGACACGCAGGTCATACAATAAATTAAGACAACTCCTATGGCTCCTGCCGGTTGTCATACTCATCGACATGCAAGTCGTGATTCCTATTACAAGAACATGATCAATCTCATACATCACATATCATTCATCACATTCTTCTTGGCCATATCACATCACATATCATACCCTGCAAAAACAAGTTAGACGTCCTCTAATTGTTGTTTGCATGTTTTACGTGGCTGCTATGGGTTTCTAGCAAGAACGTTTCTTACCTACGCAAAACCACAACATGATATGCCAATTTCTATTTACCCTTCATAAGGACCCTTTTCATCGAATCCGTTCCGACTAAAGTGGGAGAGACTGGCACCCGCTAGCCACCTTATGAACCAAGTGCATGTTAGTCGGTGGAACCTGTCTCACGTAAGTGTACATGTAAGGTCGGTCCGGGCCGCTTCATCCCACAATACCGTCGAAACAAGATTGGACTAGTAACGGTAAGCATATTGAACAAAATCAACGCCCACAACTACTGTGTGTTCTACTCGTGCAAAGAATCTATGCAATAGACCTAGCTCATGATGCCACTGTTGGGGAACGTGGCAGAAATTCAAAATTTTCCTACAAGTCACCAAGATCTATCTATGGATAGACTAGCAACGAGGGAAAGGAGTCGTACTCGTCGTGATCCAAATCACCGGAGATCCTAGTGCCGAACGGACGACACCTTCGCGTTCAACACACGTGCAGCCCGGTGACGTCTCCCATGCCTTGATCCAGCAAGGAGAGAGGGAGAGGTTGGGGAAGACTCCGTCCAGCAGTAGCACGATGGCGTGGTGGTGGTGGAGGAGCGTGGCAATCCTGCAGGGCTTCGCCAAGCACCACGGGAGAGGAGGAGTACTTGGGAGAGGGGGAGGGCTGCGCCAGAACTTGGGGTGCGGCTGCCCTCCCACCCCTCCACTATTTATAGGTGGGGAGAGAAGGGGGCTTGCCCCCCTAGATCCCATCTAGGGTTGGGGCGGCGGCCAAGGGGGGGAGGAGTGCCTCCCAAGTCAAGTGGAGGCCCTCCCCCTTAGGGTTTCCCCTCTCCCATGCGCATGGGCCTTGGGGGGGCTGGTGCCCCTGGCCCATTAAGGCTAGGACGCCCCTTTACAGCCCATGCTGCTGTATTGGACGTGGTGGAACAATTTCCGGACCTCCGGACCCCTCCGGAATCCTCCGGAACCTTCTGGAAGCTTCCCGATACAATGCCAGAAAAACCCGAACTTTTCCCGGAACCCGAACAACAACTTTCCATATATAAATCTTTACCTCCGGACCATTCCAGAAATCCTCGTGATGTCCGGGATCTCATCCGGGACTCCGAACAACATTCGGTAACCACGTATATCTATTCCCTATAACCCTAGCGTCATCGAACCTTAAGTGTGTAGACCCTACGGGTTCGGGAACCATGCAGACAAGACCAACAGCGGGATCTGGATACCCATGTTGGCTCCCACATGTTCCACGATGATCTCATCGGATGAACCACGATGTCAAGGACTCAATCGATCCGGTATACAATTCCCTTTGTCCAGCGGTATTGTACTTTCCCGAGATTCGATCGTCGGTATGCCAATACCTTGTTCAATGTCGTTACCGGCAAGTCTCTTTACTCGTTCCGTAACACATCATCCCGTGATCAACCCCTTGGTCACATTGTGCACATTATGATGATGTCCTACCGAGTGGGCCCAGAGATATCTCTCCGTTACACGAAGTGACAAATCCCAGTCTCGATTCGTGCCAACCCAATAGACACTTTCGGAGATACCCGTAGTGCACCTTTATAGCCACCCATTTACGTTGTGACGTTTGGTACACCCAAAGCATTCCTACGGTATCTGGGAGTTGCACAATCTCATGGTCTAAGGAAATGATACTTGACATTAGAAAAGCTTTAGCATAGGAACTACATGATCTTTGTGCTAGGCTTAGGATTGGGTCTTGTCCATCACATCATTCTCCTAATGATGTTATCCCGTTATCAACGACATCCAATGTCCATGGTCAGGAAACCGTAACCATCTATTGATCAACGAGCTAGTCAATTAGAGGCTTACTAGGGACATGGTGTTGTCTATGTACCCACACATGTATCTGAGTTTCCTATCAATACAATTATAGCATGGATAATAAACGATTATCATGAACAAGGAAATATAATAATAATAACTAATTTATTATTGCCTCTAGGGCATATTTCCTACACCATCGTAGGCTTGCTGGACGGTGATGGGTTGGATGAGAGTGACCATGTAATCAAGTTAGTTTTGTTAGGGTTTGATCTCTAGTATCCACTATGTTCTGAGATTGATGTTGCTATGACTTTGCTATGCTTAATGCTTGTCACTAGGGCCCGAGTGCTATGATTTCAGATCTGAACCTATTATGTTTTCATGAATATATGTGTGTTCTTGATCCAATCTTGCAAGTCTATAGTCACCTATTATGTGTTATGATCCGACAAACCCGAAGTGACAATAATCGGTATACTTCTCGGTGATGACCATAGTTTGAGGAGTTCATGTATTCACTACTCCCTCCGTCCTTGAAAGAGTGTACTTCCAACTTTGTTGGAGGGTCAAAATATCTCAAAGTTTGACCGAGTTTGTGCAAATATATGTCAATGCTTGTGAAACCAAATAGGTATATGACAAAAATATATTTTATCATGAATCTAATGCTACTAATTTGATGACATAAATGTTGGTCTATTATTGTATAAATACGGTCAAACATAAAAAACTTGGACTTTCCAACAAAGTTGGAAGTACACTCTTTCAAGGACGGAGGGAGTATGTGCTAATGCTTTGTTCTGGTTCTCTATTAAAAGGAGGCCTTAATATCCCTTAGTTTCCACTAGGACCCCGCTGCCACGGGAGGGTAGGACAAAAGATGTCATGCAAGTTCTTTTCCATAAGCACATATGACTATATTCGGAATACGTGCCTACATTACATTGATGAATTGGAGCTCCCCGGCTGGCATGCACTAGCGTTTTGCACGCACAAGACGTTGGCCTGCTCTGGCGTCTGACAAGACGTTGTACGTCGTCTCCATGCACCAGCATGTTAGACGCCTGTTGAAGGCAATGCAACTCTCGATGTATTGATCGGGTGCACGGTGCACGTATATATAAGTGCAAGGGCAGCACTCAGCCTCATCTATACAAGGAAACTAGAGGCGGGGCCGGTAGGAGATTATCCTAACAGATACATGCACATAGTATGTTCACCCCCCCCCATTTCGCAGTCAATACATCACCAGTGACGCATAGACTGGACCGAAACCCCTCAAATGTAGGCGTCAGTAACCCCTTGGTCATAACATCGGCAAACTGCTGAGCCGTAGGAACGTGAAGAACGCGGATGCGCCCAAGAGCCACCTGCTCTCGCACGAAGTGAATGTAGAGCTCAATATGCTTCGTGCGACGATGATGAACGGGGTTGGCAGAGAGGTAGACTGCAGAGACATTGTCACAGTAGACAATGGTGGCCTTCGGGACGTCAAGGAGCAACTCCTGGAGAAGCTGCCGAAGCCACAAGCACTCGGCGACGGCATTGGCCACAACACGATACTCAGCCTTAGCACTGGAGCGGGATACCGTGGGTTGTCGTTTAGATGACCACGATATAAGCGAGGGACCCAAGTAGACGCAGTAGCCGGAAGTGGAGTGACGGGTATCCGGACAGCCAGCCCAATCGGCGTCACTGTAGGCAAAAAGGTCGGTCAATATATATATACTGTTCTCGTTTCTTGCTTTATATTTGTACTTTCATTTATACTTTATAATATACTTTTCAAAAACATATTTGCAAAAATGTTGAACAGGTATTTGAAAAATGTTTCATAACTATTAAAAAAATGCTGAAAAGTATTTAAAAATATTAGTTAAGTATTAAAAATGTTGAGTAAGTAGTAAAAAATGTTGAACGATTATTTGTAAAAGGTTGAACAAGTATTTGAAAATGTTGAATGAGTATTTGAAAGAATTTGAATATCTATTTTAAAAATGTTGAGCAAGTATTTGAAAAAAAATTGAATAAACGTTCGGACAATGTTGAACGTGTATACAAAAATGTTGATCACTTATTAAAATATTTTTTTGACATATAAAAATATGTAGTGTGAAAAGGAAAACAAAAGAAAAACAAAAAATGTAGAAGAAAACAGAAAAAGCAAACAGAAAAACGGAGAAGAAAAAAATAAAAAATAAAAAATGGAGAATACAAAAGAAAAGAAAGAAAACCAGGACGGGAAAAAGGAAAAAACGGCTCGACGCGGTTCAAGTAGACGTTCTCTTTCTTCTATGGGGACCAGGGTTCGAGCCCTTTTCCTTCTCTTTTTATCCCACAGGGTGCAAAAATGGACCGGTCCAGTAACGACCAGGACCGCGAAAGCTGCTGGGCCGAAAAAATCCACCCGAGAGGCTGGCTTTATTTATTATCGCCCCGTTCGTTTCTATTCCGTCTCTATTTAGTACCACATCGCCTGCTAGAGAACTTGTTTTGCAGCTTAAGTAGTGTGTATACGGCACTCTACTTGCCGATGACGCAAAGCTGTTCCAATAAGTCTGTCGAGGCAAAAAGCAGTCACAACATACTTCTCGCCGGGCTAGGCCGTGGGCCTGTCACCTTAAGTTGCTGTTAAGTCGTGCATGAGAGGGGCCAGAAGTGTGAAATGGCGTCAGTCTTTTTTTAAATATGATTTAAAACTGCTTTTGTTAATAACACATTTTATTTTATTTTTATCTTTTTGAGGTCCAAACCCTAATTATATTTTGGTTTACAAACCATGAGGTATCTCTTCCATACTTCTACCGCCGTAGGCAACATCTCTTCATCTTGTTCAAATATCCAACGGATTATGGTCGAATTCTAATGGCTTATACTATAGACCTCAAGGGGAGAAATGAAGAGTTTTTTTTAGAACGAAGACGCACGATGCGTCCGGCTTTAAATTAATAAAGCCCACCGACAGGCAGCATCCAACGGAGTACATTACAGGAGTAACAAGCTAAAGGATAAACTGGCCGAAGCCAAAAGTACTAAACATGCAACTGGCCTCAGCCTGGGAAGAAGGGGAAACTAGTGGCTCAACAGGCAGCCAGCCAAATAAAACGCCAAAATAGCTCCAAGAGCAGCAATTTAGGTACGGGCTTCCACCTGGATCATGTGGATCCGCTCCATCGCCTCCGGCATCCGATCTGCATCACGCCGTTTCCCCAACGGAGTCCATGTCTGTAGGAACACATGGCATTTGAAAATAATGTCAGCAGGATGGTTAGGGAACTTGTGTTCGATAGTCATCTTATTGCGGGTGGTCCAAAGAGACCAGCACAGCGCCCCTACGCAGTGCCACAACACACGTCCGAAACTACCCCACTGCGCAAGAAGGATCCTATGGAGGTCCGAAGCCGAATTGGGATTCCAGGTCTGCTCAAAAGCCTTACGGACGGCACTCCAGGCAAAATGGGCAAGATGGCACTTGAAAAAGATGTGGTTGGCATCTTCATGCAGTCCACAAAGCGCGCAAGAGCCATCCGAAGGGCCATGCCTAATGGCAATGTTGTTAGAAGAAGGGAGGCGATCACGGAATAATTGCCATAGAAACACTTTGATCTTCAGAGGGATGGACGCTTTCCATAGCCCCCTAGCTATGTCGAGCGTCGGTCCCTCGGTCAACTTATTATATAGAGATTGGACCGAGAACTTCCCTGAGCTCGTGAGGGACCATGAGACCGTGTCTTCCCCAGGGAGGAGAGCAAAGCCCTGCAGCTTAGCTAGGAGCCCGTCCCAGCTAGCTCGTTCATGGGTGAGGAGTGGCCTTTTGAAAGATATGGCGGGGGGGTTGGATCTAAGCGCATAGGCCACCAAAATGTCGACGTTAGTGGCCAGTTGGTAGACGGAAAAGTGACTCTGCCAAAGAGGTTCCGTCCCTAGCCAGAGGTCGAGCCAGAACCGCGTGGATTTCCCGTTCTTAACACAGAACTTGGCCCCTAACGTGAAGGCAGGCTTAACAGCCTGGATTCCATTCCAGAAAGGCGATCCCTTTGCCTTTGAGGTAAGGAAATTTCCATCGGGAAAATATTTGGCACGGAGGATATCAGCCCAAAGCCCTTGTTTGTTCTGGGAGAGTTTCCAGATCCACTTGACGAGAAGCGCCACATTCATAAGTTTGGAGTTGAGGATCCCAAGGCCACCGAATTTCTTGGGACGGCAAAGCGCCGCCCACTTGATTAAGTGGTATTTCTTCTTGTTCCCAGTTCCTTCCCAAAAGAACATAGACCTGGGGGTGTCGAACTTGGAGTGGACGCCGTCGGCCAGCAGGAACATGCCCATAGTAAACAAGGGCAGGGAAGACAGGCTGGAGTTAGTCAGAATCAACCTGGCCGCAGAGGATAAGAACCTGCCACGCCAGGGGCTAACCCGGTTCGCCACCTTGCCGTATAAGGGTTGCCATTCGAGGATCGAGATGTGTTTGTCCGAAATGGGAAGACCTAGGTACTTAAATGGGAAACTCCCTAGTTTGCAATTAAGTAAGTTGGCAATGCGGATGGCCAGGTGATTGTCCATCCCTATGGCAATCACCTCACTCTTATGGAAGTTAATCTTCAGGCCTGATATGATCTTGAAAGCGAGAAGGATGAGCTTGATCGAGGCTACACTATGGTCGTCAGGCTCGAAGAGAAGCAAGGTGTCATCCGCGTATTGGAGGTGAGTGATCCCTCCGGGGCATAAATGTGGGACCACACCTCGAATGTGTCCAGTGGTCTTGGCCTTGTTCACCATTGCCGAGAGGGCATCGGCAACAAAGTTGAAGATCAAAGGCGAGGAGGGATCTCCTTGTCTGGGTCCACGTTTGTTGCAAAAGAAGTTTCCCACTTCTCCGTTAATCGACACCGCTGTCTGGCCCCCCGAAACCAGATGCATTATGCGATGAATGAAACCCGACTCGAATCCCTTCCGAGTGAGTACCTCACGAATGAACTCCTAGTTCACTCGATCGTAGGCTTTCTCGAAATCGAGCTTAAAAAGCACGGCCGGATGACGTGTGCGCTTAAGCTCGTGAACGATATCTTGCAAAACCACCGGGCCTTCCAGGATGTTACGGCCTTTGAGGAAACCGGACTGGCTACGGTCGATCACACGCTGAGCTACCGGGGCAAGACGCGTGGTGTATGCCTTGGAGCATAACTTGAAAGGGACTTTAATAAGAGTAATAGGGCGGTATTGCTTAATCGAATCGGCCCCCTTCACTTTAGGAATGAGACTGATGACACCGTAGTTGACGCGCAATATGTCGACCGTGCCCAGCACAAAACCGTTGATAATGTCGTAAAAAATGTCCTTGAGCGCCGGCCAAAACCGCCGAAAGAAAATCACCAGCCAGCCATCTGGCCCAGGCGCGGTATCGATCTTCATTGAGCCTAGCGCATCGTCGATCTCCTGATTGGAGAAGGACAAGGCAAGGCCATCGTTTTCGGCTTGTGACACCCGTGATTCTTCCCCCCAGAAGTCATCACGCAGACGCAAAGCCTTCCCTTCCACCATTCCCAGGATGGTAAGGAAGAAATCATAAATATGCCTCGAGATATCGGCCTGGCTAACCAAAAACCCCTGGTCCGATTGCAGTCTCAGGATCGTACATTTCCTTTTACGGCTATTGGCGAAGGCGTGGAAGTAACCTGTGTTAGCATCCCCCTTGGTGACCCACTTGACGCCGCCCCTACGGCGCCAGTATTCCTCCTCTTCCCTGAGGATGGCCAGGACTTGGTTTTCGAGGGCGTAACGGCAAGCCCACTCTGCCTCCAAAAAGGATCTAGAGTCTGCCTGAACATCGAGAGCTTTGATTTCCTCGATAAGAGCTTCCCTAGCTCGGTTGGCATCACTACCATGGTTTGCGCCCCACCCACGAAGGAAGCCGCGCAGAGCCCCGGCTGCCGAAATCCAAGTTTCGAGGGGGCCCCTGGAATGGCCACCCGCAGTCCTGACAAGCTCCCAGCGAGCGAGGAGCAAAGGGATGAACCCCTCTACCTCAAACCACCCTGGTTCGAAGTAGAAACGCTTGCTACGCTTGATCCTATCCTCCCCAGAGGCCAGGATCAGCGGAATGTGATCAGAGCCAATGCGAATTTCAGCGACCAAGGTACACATGGGAAAGATCATCTCCCAGTCGGTCGAAACGAACACATGGTCGAGGACACTACGGACCGGGTTGAGTTGTTTATTGGTCCAAGTATATCTGGCCCCAGTCCTAGTGAGTTCCCGTAAGGCGCAGGCCGCAATGGCATTGTTGAAAAGGGAGATCCTAGACCAGTCGATGTTGCAATTATTTTTGTCTGCGCTCGAACGAATAAGGTTAAAATCACCCCTAGAACAATGGGGATGTTAGCAGCTTGCTTGGCCCCAACCAAGACTTGGATTTCGCTCAGGAAATCAACCGAGCGAGAGTGGTAGGCCGGGCCGTAGACACACACAATCGCCCAGGAGGCGAGCGAGATTCTATGCTTAATCGTAATAGAGATGAAAAACGAACCCACGTCCCAGGTTACAATATCACAAACATCAGAATTACAGCCCAAGAGAAGACCGCCCGAATGGCCAGCGGAAGGGACCCAACCCCACACGAAACGATGAAGAGGATCATAGGCCGCAAGATCACGATAAGTAAAGTCCGCCTTGATAGTTTCTTGAAGAGCCACGACATTGATACTTTCGCGAGCAATATACTCCCTAAGTTGTGTGCGACGACCCGAGTGCCCGCAACCCCGGATGTTCCAAAAGATGTAACGCATCAGATAATGCGGTTGCGAAGGCGAACCCCTCTGGAGGTCACCGATTTAGCCACGCGTTTCTTAGCCTGGGCACGGCTAGTCGTTGGCGCTGCGGCAACCTCCCTGGTTGCAGTAGCACCCTCCGACAGGACAAGCAAGGTGGGGGTACCCGAAGACACATGATCGGCAGGGATCACCCGCGTCGTGTCCTCGGCGTCCCTGGCCTTGGCCGTAGCAGCGGCTTCTGCCAAAGCCGCTTGGGCCTCCTCGCGAGCACGGATAAGAGTCACTAGCTCACCACGATCCGCGCCTAAATCGAAACTACTGTCGTCTAAGATAGTAGCTAGTCGAGGATCGGTGAAAGCATTCAGAATCTTAAAGGAGGGGGGAGGATTACCTGAGATCTCCATGTTCTTATCCGCCAGACGAAGTTGCACACTCGCTAGGGAAGAAAGGTCGCCCAACGCCGCCTTGGCCCGAGCACTGGGAGCACGCTCGGGGACGGGGGAAGCCCGAGAGCGCCGCGCCTTGGCCGCCGTGCCCGCAGAGCCCAGCGCCGCCTGGAGATCCACCACGGCCGGCGCCACAGGAGACGGGAGCGCCAGCGTGGCGAGCTTAGCAGAAGGCTTCCGCCCGGCCGACTTCTTAGGGGCACGCCCGGATCCCCCCGAGCTGCGACGGCTAGATAGAGGGGTGGCAACAGCTGGCTCGTTGAGCACCACACCCGAGTCCGAACCAAGCAAGCGGGGGGAGGCTTGACCGCCAGCCACATCGAGGCGGCCAGCAACAGACAGTGGCGCCGAGCCCACCAGGTTGAAAGCCCCCGCTAAGGCGCGGGACGGGGGCGGTGCTCCCAGCCGTGTCTGCAATCGCCAGAGTCCCAGGCATCGCATGCTCCTTCCCTTCGTCGAGCGCCAGTTCTTGAATGCCCAGCTGGTTCCAAGTTTCTGTGTCGATAGACGTGTCTGGCAGACTGTCCTCAGGCTCTTCATCCTGGCCGGCCATGTCAACGTCCATAGCGCAGCCCGAGCCACCGATGGGTTGCCCACCCTTGGCCCCATGGTCTTGCCCCTGCGGACCAGCAGTCTCACCGGTCCCCGGACCAGGCGGGCCACCACTCTTGTCACCCGGGTGAGAGGGGTTGTTGTTGGGACCGGGCGCCGCCGGCCCGTCACCAGGACGCACAGGAAGCTTCTCCACCTCCACCCGGATGTCGTATCCCTCATGGTTGAACCAGACTTGAACAAAACCGTTCATCTTGTCAGGAGATCGAACACCGAACTTCATCCTCACCGGTCCCACCCGGATAAGGGAAAGATCATCCACCACGATCGGCCTACCCAGCATCTTGAGCCCCTCCATCAGACGGTCAGCACGACGGTGCTTCTTGGGAATGCCATGGAGGAGGAGCCACACCTCAGGCATGGAGAGGGGGATAATCGTCTCCTGGATCGAGTCGTGCACCAGAACCGTAATGTCGTGGATGGAGAGGAAAAGCTTGCCACTTGACTTGTCCATGTGCAGCAAATCAGCAGAAGGAAACACCACCACAAAGTCGTTGTCACCCACCTGCTCAATCTGCCAGTCCCAATCACCAGCCACCATGTGTTTTAGTTCCTGTTTGAGCAAGCACAGCGAAAGCCTCCCCGGCTCCGCTGAAAGGATGGCACCATTGGCAACCTTAGTGGCCTCGCCCACAGCCAACAAGTCGTCTTCAAACTCCATGCAAAAGAAACCCTCGCCCGGAATGGCACTGCCCATGATCTGGAGGAGCGGCTGTTTGCCCCGAGAAGGACAATAGGCCGAGGCGTGGCCCTCCTGCTTGCAGATCACACAGAGAGGGGGGAAAGAGCACTTGGCCTGGAAGTGCCCGGTCCGGCCACACTTGAAACATTCCCCGCCCTCCTCCTCGACCGGGATGGGGGCAGCCGCCGAGCCCCGCGGCGCATCGGCCGCGACCACCGCGAGCGGAGCGGCCACAGCCCGAGGCTTCTTTGCCAGCGGGTCCCCATGACCGTCGCTGCAAGGGGGGAGATCCTGCAACTTGCGTTCCAGCTCGCGACGTCGCGCACCATGCTTGCGCTTCTTCTTCTGCTCTTGTTGACCCCACCAGGGCGGAGGAGGACCCCAATCCCCCTCACGCCCTTGGAAGCCAGATCCAGAATCTTGCCCCTGGAAGCCACCGTGGCCGCGCCCAGATCCACCGCCCCGACCGTGGGAAGAACCACCGCCGCCATCCGCACGCCCCGCCGCCTTGGCCCGCTGACCGCGCTTTGCCTGCTCCCGGAGGGCCTTTTCGCGCCGCCATTCCTCCTCAGAGCGTGGGGGCTCCATCAGACGCTTGTCAGCACGGCGGTCGCCCATGGCCGTCGCCTCGTCAAAGGACAGAGAGAGAGGGGGAGGGGAGCGATGGGGATTAGAGATCTGGCGGAGAAACGATGGCGCCGCACCTCACTGAGACGGGCCGGAAACCCTAGCGAGGGGTCGCGGCACCCCCTTCGCAGCCATAAATAGCCATGGCCAGCAGGCTCCCGGGCCCCCCCAGGTCGGGCCGACCCAGCGGGCCGATCGGTCCAGGCCCAGCGCAAGGGCCCACACAGAGGGGCCCGACAGCCAACAGGCCCAGCGGGGCCGTCCCAGGCCCAGAGACCCTCGGCAGGCCCAGGGGAATGGCAGACGACGCCAACCCTAGCGCTGCACCCTCCTCCGTCGCCCGCGCCGCCTCCGGCACCGACGGCGCCGTCGAGGGCAAGGCAGGGAGAGCAGGCCACTCCTCCGGCGACGCCGGGGCCACCGCGGGCCCTAAACACCTAGGGGATCGCGGGTGAGCCGAACGAGCCCCCGGAGCGCGCGAAACTTGCGCCGCCGGCCTCCAGCACCGGACCGCCGTCGCCCGCGAGCCCCCACCGCCCGGCGCAAAGCGGCGGCGCCGGTCACCCCGACCAGCCTCGCCACGAGCCGTCGCTAGCACGAAATCGCCCAGCGACGCCCCCGCCGGGGGAGGAGCAAACCGCGGAGAGGAATAACCATCCTCGTCGTCGGACTCGTCCCCCGACAAAGCCCAGAACCGACCGCCGCAACCCGCACGGCCTTCCCCAGAAGAGCACGCCGGGGCGGCAAGCGCCGGGGCGCCACAGGGACCCCGCCGCACCAGAACCCAGGCCGACGCCGCGCCGGAGGCGCTCGGGGGGACGGAGTCGCCGCCCGAGTCGCCACGGGGCGCCTCCAACGGAACACTCGATTCAAAATCCATCCTTAAGTGGTGGTAGAAATGAAGAGTTCACCAACTAGAGTTTAATACCTTGAGAAATGAGACTGATGTCGTGAATAACCTACGCTCCACTCTCTCGACCGGCGGCATGAGAACAATCACTATTGGCATGGTGGTTCCCAATGGGAGACCGAGGTATGTGAAGGGTATCTCTCCAACCAAACGAGAAAAGGGTAAACTCGCCCCTTCAAGCATCATTGACAAGCCTGTGAATTCTCCACCCCTCTTCTTGCCGCTCCGGCGACCAATGGTGGAGAGGGGAATCTCGGTGCCTTCGCTCCGGCTAGTAGTTCAGTTTGGGGTTTTATTCGCCGCGGGTGCGGTGCTCGGGCTGATGGTGACGCATGTTGTTCGAATTTGTCTTCCAGGCTTCGATCCTTCTCAATTTTGTTCATCTTAACATAGTAGACGGAGCTCTGGCGTAGATTCGTGTCGTTTCCTTGGGCCAGCAAAATTAGGGTATCTCGTTATGTATGCGCGACGGCGAGATTTGGTGTTAGTTGCTTCAGATTTATTCAAGGGTTCAATGAGACGACTACGGCTCCATGACATTGGTCCTTAGGGGCACGTGCTCAAATACTTTCCGACTGTCATTGACAAGATCAAGCCGTCTCTGATAGGAGAGCGGTGACAACAGCGTACCGGCGGCTCGTTCTGTTAACGGTACCAGTTGTTCAGTGGTCTAGAGACTTCAATGTAATTTTTATTATGTTTGAGGTGCTTTATACATCTAATAAACTTTTATAATATCTGTTTGCAAAAGTAAAGTTGTTTTGGGTGTGTGGGTTGGGCGGTCTTGCGTGCTAAAGACACGGCAACCGACACAAGCGGCATCATTGGGCACCAACTGAGACGTCTACCTCATCAATATGTGTTCTAGCTCTAACATTACTTGTGGTAGCACAAAATTAGTTCTTTTCTTAATTGAGCGTTACATATTTTACTTTACTTTTTATAATTTCTGAATATTTTCCAAGAAAATTATGAACATTTTAAAGTTCATAAACATTTTTTTAGAGTCATGAACGTATTTGCGTTGTTTTTTTAAGTCTTGAGCAATCTTTTCCAATTTTAGAGTACATTTTAGTTTCGAAACTCTAATATGTTTTCCTAAAATTCTTGTATGTTTTTAATTCATGAATATTTTTAGAATAAATTTGCTCAAAATGAAAAATAATGAAAACAAACAAAATCGGACAAGGGCTCGCCAACTTACGCCCCACGTGGTTGTTTCCTCGGCTATTTAGCGCTTTGTTTTATATATTTTTTAAATTGTCGAAATTTCCACAAAAATAGAGGATTTTCTTAAATTTTGGAAAAAAATTGTAGATTACTGAAGAACAGAAACAAATCCATGAACCAATTTAAAAACTATTTTTCAAAAAATTCTAAAAATATTATCAATTAATAGACATTTTATAATTCATAAAAATTGATATTTTATTTTGTATAAAATTAATGATTTTTTATTTCATGAAGTTTTTCAAAATTTGATGAGTTTTAGAATTGGATAACAATAAGTAGATTCATGTGCATTGTTTTTTTAATCGCAACTTCTAAAAATGTGGCCCAAGTTGTTTGAACATATGATTTATTTAACAGCGCGAAACACTTCTCTTAATAATTTTTCAATTGTACTTTTTGGAGAACCTTTCCTTTTGACCGTGCAAAAGTTTGCATTGCCAAAACTTGATTGCATGGAAAGCAAACTTAATAGATAAGCAGGTTTTGTCAAAAAAAATACATGAAACTTCTGAAAAATCGTGCCATTTTGAACATTATCTGATTCAGTTTTCTGCTATATATATATAGTTTCCATAAATACTTTTTCCCTACTCAATATGATCATGCATTTATGTTATCCCTTGCTACCTCCGTTTGAGCTTATTAATCACCATCGCATTTGGGGTCAAAGTTTGATTATATATTTGACTAGCACAATGTTAATGCATGTCAACAAAAATTATATTGTTGAATTCGTATTTGAATGTACTTTCCTATTATTTTTGCCAGGTGTAATTTAGTTATTAGTTAAAATTGTGTTTAAAATAGGACCGAAAAGACGAGGGGGCTAATAAATCAAGGTAGTACTCACTACTTTCGTTATATGCCATCCAAAGCATATCATTAGATTCATATGCGGATGTAGTTTCTAAAAAAATAATTTGCCCCACATATTAGCTAGCTAAAGTGTCGACCTAAAACTATGAATACTCTATACACCTAAAGGTCGAACATAGGCTAATGGAGTACTAAACAAGAATTCAGTGTCACGCATGCACTATATGCTCACATTGTACAAGCATGTGATGACCCACAAGTATAGGACACGTGTGATTTGTTCTACTACCAAGTCAATCTTGGTCCATGTTGTCGGAGCTTTCTTATTGAGTTTATTTTGTTTCTATTAGTATTTTTTATTTATGCATAGGCCGGGTGTAATGCTTTAAACCATTCTAAGTAATAAAGCCACCCTTCATTGAAAAAAATAGTATTTTCATTTGAACTGGAAGTTTACGAAGAAGGGGTTTTGTTGAAATGCATGAGTTTGTTTTCCTATTTTATTTGGAAGAATGAGATGACCAAGAACATGATCAAGTTTGTAGCTGCTCATCGCCTCATCCTTAAAACAAGGGTTGTAGCTGCTCACGTAATATTCACACATGGTTGGTGGCATGGTAGTGGCCGGTGGAAGGAAGCTTCTGTTTGACATAGAAATTTCATTTTTCTAGATACTACAAGAAATCAGTGGAGCAATTGGTAGGATTATGGCGGATGCTGCACGTGTGTTACAAGTGTTTCTCTCTATTTTGTGCTCCTGATTTGTTTTCCTTACAATATGGCGGATTAATGTATATTCTTTTGATGTCATAGTACATTCATGGTATGTATATATGTTTGTATGCTGCAAACCTAAGTCCGGCAGGCAGCAGCTGATTTCTTCATTTGCTATCTTTATATTCTTCAAAGCAATTAAATTTCTTATCTTGCACCTGAGATGAACCTACAATCTAGAGCACAAGGAAACTATAGATCATTTTTTATATTGCTTCTGCGAACTTAAGTTATGGCTTTTAGAAGTATTTGAACATCATGTCTTTTATATGGTTGTCTACCTTCCCAAAAGAATTGAGGATCAATTGAGCTGTCAAACATAATATAGGACACAAAAATAGAAGTGTATGAGCATGTAGTGTATAATTGGGGAGATTAGGGGAATGTATTGACAAGTGACAAGCATATTTCCTTGCATCCTCGATGCTGCTTCCTTAGCTCAAACAATAGTTCTCTTAATATGTATCATACTCGATTCGATCATGCCCATCATGGTGTTTTTGAGGGAGAGCGAGGCATCTGCCATCGCGGAGCTGAAGAAGTCGATGCTCGTGGCAAGGTTGGCCACCGTGGCCGGCATGAAAGATGATCGGCTTAAAGGCCGGTGACAGGTTCGCCACCGTCGCACCGTCTCTCAACTTGGCGGAGACGCGAAAGGAGAGCCGTGGTGCCATGAATACATCGACGCATGCTGCCGTGACCATGACCAGGCCATTGTGCTGGTAATAAAGGTACTTTTTTGCGGGGCTGGTAATAAAGATACTAATTGTATACAAATCCCCCATCTTCGGAAACATTAGGTAAATATCCAACTTATTATTGAAAAATCTTGATTCAAGATAAATGAAACCTTTCCTATAAACTATGAGCTTCGGAAACATTAGATAAATATCCAACTTATTATTGAAAAATCTTGACTCAAGATAAATGAAACATTTCCTATATACAATGAGCTTATTACTGAAGGTTGCATCGATTGTGCTATTATTGCTGAAATAACAGGCTTATGTGAATTTGTCAATCTTTTAGTACCTTGTAATAGTGATTGTCAGTCTTTGTGTACCTTGTAATAGTGACTGTCAATTTTTGTGTACCTTGTAATAGTCACACGTGGATGCATGAAGTTGAGCGATACTCCCTCCGTAAAAAATATAAGAGCGTTTAGAGCGGAAAGTCAATTTGGCTCCCGGGAGCATATGCTTCCGGGGCCAAAAAAATTTAGAAAAAAAATCAAGGCAAAATTTGTTTGTATACTTAGTCACATCCAAGTGCCACCTACAAATTTGGAGGCAAAAAGCTTAAACAATTTGGCTTGTGCCAAATAAACAAATTGAACACCAAAATGTCAGCCCAAATTTGTTTTTTTGCCGATGAAACACCGCCGGTCCGCTTTGCATGAAATTGTCATGCATGCTTGCGACACTAACACAAACATCTACAAAAAAATTCAGAATTTTTTGAAAACATTTAATATAATCTTTTGCGTTACTGTTTGCTTCTTTATTGATCGATACACTCTTATATTTCTAATTTACAGAGGGAGTACTAATGCTATTTGAAAATGGGTGATATATATCCAGTTATCAGTTCTTGGGTGGCGATCAATTTGGCTGGTTAAGGAGATACGAAAATTGCCCGGAAGGAAAAAAAGTGAAGATAATTTATATTCATCGTTGCATGATGAAAACTGGATGTAACCATGTTTAGCTCGTATTTATAAATTAGAAGAATAATTTGATCAACGTGTCCATATTTTTATTATTCTGTGGCAACGTATGGGTATTCGGATTTTACCGTAGCAACGCACGGGTATTCTATTAGTGTGTGTGTCTGGCAAATTCGATGCCAAATAGTAGTGTCGGCACGTGCATGCCGGACCATTTCGGGACGGCCATGAGCCGGGGTCATGGGGTGCGTCTGCTTTGGCCACACGCTCAACTCGGTCACCAGCAACCTGCGCGTTGGTGACGACCATGATGTGGCATGCGCACGCAGCGTCTCGGCGAGGCACACAACCATCAACCGCTCGTTGGCTAAATTGGCATTCGAGCTTAGCAAGCGCCTATCATCCCCTCTTCCGCCGTACCCTTGTACATTGTTGTCTTCCCAGCCAACTTGTTTCAAGCGCCACTCCTGATGGTGCCCCTCCTTGGACAACGCAATGAGCGGCAACCAGGAATGCGGGCAGGCACACGAAGCAGGGGTCTTGGGCCATGGTGCGAACTTATCCCATCACGCTGGCCTCGTCGAATGATGTCACGACCCAGTTGAGCAGCCATGCGACCCAGCCTTGCCAAGGATCTCCCCGGCTGGCATGCACTAGCGTGTTACACGCACCAAACGTTGGCCTGCTCTGACGTCCGACAAGACATTGTACGTCGTCTCCATGCACCAGCATGTTAGCCGCCTGTTGAAGGCAATGCAACTCTCGATGTATTGATCGGGTGCACGGTGCACGTATATATAAGTACAAGGGCAGCCCTCAGCCTCATCTATACAAGGAAACTAGAGGCGGGACCGATAGGAGATTATCCTAACAGATACATGCACATAATATGTTCAACCCCCCTCCCCCTTCGTAGCCAATACATCACCAGTGACGCATAAACTGGACCGGAACCCCTAAAATGTAGGCGTCGGTAACGCCTTGGTCATAACATCGGCAAACTGCTGAGCCGTAGGAACATGAAGAACGTGGATGCGCCCAAGAGCCACCTGCTCTCGCACGAAGTGAATGTAGAGCTCAATATGCTTCGTGCGATGATGATGAACGGAGTTGGCAGAGAGATAGACTGCAGAGACATGGTCATTGTAGACAATGGTGGCCTTCGGGACGTCAAGGAGCAACTCCTGGAGAAGCTGCCGAAGCCACGAGCACTCGGCGACGGTATTGGCCACAACATAATACTCATCCTCAACACTGGAGCGGGATACCGTGGGTTGTCGTTTAGACGACCACGATATAAGCGAGGGACCCAAGTAGACGCAGTAGCTGGAAGTGGAGCGACGGGTGTTGATATGTCTCCAATGTATCTACTTTTCCAAACACTTTTACCCTTGTTTTAGACTCTAACTTGTATGATTTGAATGAAACTAACCCGGACGGACGTTGCTTTCATCAGAACTGCCATGATGTTGTTTTATGTGTAGAAAACAAAAGTTCTTGAAATGTCCTAAAAATCCACGGAGGCAAGTTTTGGAAAATATAAGAAGTACTGGCAAAAGAATCAAGACCAGGGGGCCACACCCTGTCCATGAGGGTGGGGGGGCGCCCCCTATCTCGTGGGCCCCCTAAGGCTCCGCTGACCTCAGCTCCAACTCCATATATTCCGTCTCGCGGAGAAAAAAATAGAGAGGAAGTTTCATTGCATTTTACGATACGAAGCCGCCGCCAAGCCCCAATCTCTCTCGGGAGGGCTGATTTGGAGTCCGTTCGGGGCTCCGGAGAGGGGGATTCGTCACCGTCGTCATCATCAACCATCCTCCATCACCAATTTCATGATGCTCACCGCCGTGCGTGAGTAATTCCATCATAGGCTTGCTGGACGGTGATGGGTTGGATGAGATTTAACATGTAATCAAGTTAGTTTTGTTAGGATTTGATCCCTAGTATCCACTATGTTCTGAGATTGATGTTGCTATGACTTTGCTATGCTTAATGCTTGTCACTAGGGCCTGAGTGCCATGATTTCAGATCTGAACCTATTATGTTTTCATGAATATATGTGTGTTCTTGATCCTATCTTGCAAGTCTATAGTCACCTATTATGTGTTATGATTCGACAACCCCGAAGTGACAATAATCGGGATACTTCTCGGTGATGACCATAGTTTGAGGAGTTCATGTATTCACTATGTGCTAATGCTTTGTTATGGTTCTCTATTAAAAGGAGGCCTTAATATCCCTTAGTTTCCACTAGGACCCCGCTGCCACGGGAGGGTAGGACAAAAGATGTCATGCAAGTTCTTTTCCATAAGCACGTATGACTAGATTCGGAATACATGCCTACATTACATTGATGAATTGGAGCTAGTTCTGTGTCACCCTATGTTATAGCTATTACATGAGGAATCACACCCGACATAATTATCCATCACTGATCCAATACCTACGAGCTTTTCACATATTGTGCTTCGCTTATTTACTTTTCCGTTGCTACTATTACAATTCCTACAAAACTATTATCTTTACTTTTGCCACTATTACCTTTATTATCATACTACTTTGCTACTAAATACTTTGCTGCAGATACTAAGTTATCCAGGTGCGGTTGAATTGACAACTCAACTGCTAATACTCAATAATATTCTTTGGCTCCCCTTGTGTCGAATCAATAAATTTGGGTTGAATACTTTACCTTCGAAAGTTGTTGTGATCCCCTACACTTGTGGGTTATCAAGACTAATTTCTGGCGCCGTTGCCAGGGAGCATAGCTCTATCCTCTGAGTCACTTGGGGTTTATATCCGTTGATCACAATGAAGAACTTGAAAGACGCAAAAACCAAGATTTTGCCCTCAACTACGATGGAAGTTAAGGAACTGCCATCTAGCTCTGCACTAGATTCTCCTTCTGTTATTAGTAAGCTTGCGACACCTAAACCTGCTACTGCTATGAATTCTGATATGTCGCATGTTATTGATGATGCCACTTCTGCTATGTATGATACTTATGATGAAACTACTTCTGTGCGTGATACTACTTTGCCATTAGGTGAATTTCTTGATGAACAACTTGCTAGGGTTAGAGAGAATGGAATTATTGAAGATGCTATTATTGATGATAGTGATGATGAAAGTTCTCCCCCTGATAATGAATTACCTGTTGTTCCTGAGGGTAATGTTATGGAAGAGGAAGCTGCTAGAGCTATCTTTGCTTGTAAAGATAGATGTGATCTTAAAAAGTTATTAGCTAAATGGAAGCAGCAGTCTCTTAATGCTAGAATGAAACCTGACCCTGCTTTTGCTACTTCACCTATCTGTGTTACTGATAAGGATTATGAATTCTCTGTTGATCCTGAAATAATTACTTTGGTTGAGTCTGATCCTTTTTATGGCCTTGAATCTGAAACTGTTGTGACACATCTTACCAAGTTAAATGATATAGCCACCCTGTTTACTAATGATGAGAAGTCTCGCTATTATTATATCCTTAAGATATTTCCTTTCTCATTAAAGGTTGATGCTAAGACTTGGTTTAATTCTCTTGATCTTGGTTGTGTGCGTAGTCCCCAGGATATGATTTATTACTTTTCTGCTAAATATTTCCCTGCTCATAAGAAACAAGCTGCCTTGCGGGAAATATATAATTTTGTGCAAATCAAAGAAGAGAGTCTTCCACAAGCTTGGGGAGGCTTCTCCGATTACTTAATGCTTTTCCTGATCATCCTCTTAAGAAAAATGAAATACTTGATATCTTTTATAGTGGACTAACCTATGCTTCCAAGGACTACTTGGATAGTTGTGCTGGTTGTTTTTTCAGGGAAAGAACAGTCGACGAAGCTGAATTACTATTGAATAATATGTTGACTCATTAAAATAATTGGACTCTTCCTGAGCCAATTCCTGAGGCAATTGCTGAACCAATTGAGCCAAGTCCTGAGCCTATTCCTAAACCCACTCCGAAGAAGAGAGGTGTTCTATTTCTCAGTCCTGAAGATATGCAAGAGGCAAAGAAATCAATGAAAGAAAAAGATATAAAAGCTGGAGATGTTAAGAATTTACCACCTATTGAAGAAATACATGGTCTTAATATACCACCTGTCGAAGAACCACATTGTCTTGATAACTCAACACATGTATTAAAGGTAAATTCTCTCTACAGACATGATAAAGTTGAAATTCCCTCTACTAAATTTCATAGCCCATGCTTAGATGAATTTGATGACTTTATGGCTAGACAAGAAAGTTTTGGTGCTTATGTTGGTAGAGAATTAAAGAATAATGCTTTCGAGATAGGACGTGTGAGTGATTATATGGCTAGAGTTAAAGGTGAACTTAAAATCATTAGCAAATATGCTTCTATGGTTGCTACTCAAGCTGAGCAAGTACTTAAAGCTCAAAATGATTTGCTCGATGAATTAAATAATAAACATGACTTTGCTGTTAGAGTGGCTACTAGAACTGGTAGAATGACTCAGGAACCTTTGTATCCTGAAGGCCACCCTAAGAGGATCGAGCAAGATTCTCAGAGAAATAATTTAGAGGCACCTAGCTCTTCTAAAAATAAGAAAAAGAAAAACCATAGGACTTTGCATGCTTCTAGTGAACCTGTTGTAGACACACCTGAGAATCCCAATGATATTTCTATTTCTGATGCTGAAACACAATCAGGTGATGAACATGAACCTAGTGATAATGTTAATGATAATGTTCATGTTGATGCTCAACCTAGCAAAAATAATGAAGTAGAAGTTGAACCTGTTGTTGATCTTGATAACCCACAATAAAAGAATCAATGTTATGATAAGAGAGATTTCGTTGCTAGGAAGCACGGTAGGGAAAGAGAACCATGGGTTCAGAAACCCATGCCCTTCCCTCCTAAACCATCCAAGACAAAGGATGATGAGGATTTTGAGCGCTTTGCTGAAATGATTAGACCTATCTTCTTACATATGCGCTTAACTGATATGCTTAAAGTAAACCCTTATGCTAAATATATGAAGGATATCATTACAAACAAAAGAAAGATACCGGAAGCTGAAATTTCCACCATGCTAGCTAATTACACTTTTAAGGGTGGAATACCAAAGAAACTTGGAGATCCGGGGGTACCAACTATACCATGGTCCATTAAAAGAAATTATGTTAGAACTGCTTTATGTGATCTTGGAGCCGGTGTTAGTGTTATGCCTCTCTCTTTATATCATGGACTTGAATTGAGCAAGTTGACACCTACTGAAATATCTTTGCAAATGGATGATAAATCAACTGCCATACCTGTCGGTATTTGTGAGGATGTGCCTGTTGTGGTTGCAAATGTCACTATCTTAACGGACTTTGTTATTCTTGATATTCCCGAGGACGATAGTATGTCAATTATCCTTGGTAGACCCTTTTTGAATACTGCAGGGGCTGTTATTGATTGCAACAAAGGCAATGTCACTTTTCATGTTAATGGTAATGAGCATACATTACACTTTCCGAGGAAACAATCTCAAGTTCATAGCATCAATTCTATTGGAAAAGTTCCAACTATCATTATTGGAGGTTTTGAATTTCCTCTCCCTACTGTCAAGAAAAATTATGATATTCTTATTGTTGGGGATGTTCATATCCCCGTTGAGGTAAGTTAGTGTTATTCGAAATTTCTCCAGTTCCGTGTTATTCGGAATGAGTTTGTTAACAAGACTTGATCAACCTTGTTAGTGTATTCATTTTGATGATCATGAGATGGATGAAACTAGAAGGCACAACCTTCTGTACCCTCTTTTTACTTTCTGTTATTTAAAATAAATAAAGCAAAAATAGTATTATCTGTCTTTTTTCTGAATTATCCGTGCAATAAAAAAGTATCCCGAAAATAAAAGTGCTCCAAATGCCCTGCAAATTTAGTATGATTTTTTATGGAATATTTGAGGATTTTAGGCACTGAAATCACTGCAGGAGGGGCAAGCACCAGGTCACGAGAGTGGAGGGCGCGCCCACACCCCCTGGGCGCGCCCCCTGTCTCGTGGGCCCCTGGTGGCCCCACTCCACTTATGCCAGCACCCACACACTCCTTTCCAAAAAAAATCCCCATACAGCTCAAGCACGAGGTCTAGCTCATTTTGCTGCGATTTTTGATCTCCTTGCTCAAAGCTCCATTCACAAAACTACTTTGGGAGATTGTTGCTTGGTATGTGACTCCTCCATTGGTCCAATTAGTTTTTGTTCTAGTGCTTTATTCATTGCAAATTTTTACTGCATAGGTGACCCTGTTCTTGAGCTTGCATGTTAAATTTATGAGGTCCCAAGTAATTCTAATGCATGATATAGGCTCTAGGCACTTGTAGGAGTAGTTTCTACCAATCTTGTTTAGTTTTATTCACTTTTATTTTGAAGTTACTAAAATTTCAGAAATTTTTCAGAAAAAAAAATATGTCTAGGAGAATGTATCAAGGTGGTTCCTCAATAAAGAAAGGACCCAGGCTTGCTATGTGTGAGCGAGACGATGAACTACCGAGGGACGCAGAAGTACGAGCTTGTGAGTGGCCATCCGACGATTTTATGTTAGAAGCAGGCTTTAAGGAGGAATTTGACGGGTATGCGTGTAATGCCGATCTGGAGGACTTCTTACAAGATAAGTGTCCTCAGTACTATCAATTGACCGATTCATTTGTGCGAAGGTTTAAATACAAATGTACATGTAATTCTCCGAGTGTCCTATTTGATATCTATGATACATCTTATACCATGGACTTAAAGGATTTTACAACTGCTTGCAAACTTCCACAATGGGGCAATATTAATCATCCCCACAAATCTGAATTTAGAGATTCCCTTGCTAGTATTACTATGGCAGAATCTAGGGATATTGCACAAGCTACCATAGGGAGCATTCACTTTTCTGCTATACATTATTTTGCTCTCTTCATTGGTAGATGCATTAACGGTAAAGATGAAGAATGTCATATGTGTGTGCCTGATCTTTGTGTCCTCAAGAGTGTTGTCTTAGGTTATAAAGATTATAACTTGGGGGCAATAGTTGCACGTAGGTTGCATAATAACTGTAGAGCTGGAGATTTATTTGGAGGAATTTATGCGACCCGTGTGGCAAATTATCTTGGTATAGCCCCACGAGAGGGGGATATGATGTTGCCTCCTGCTTATTTAGATTATGACGCTATGGTCCAACATCATTTTCTTAAGAGGAATGAACAATTCCTCCAGTATCGACTAATCTTTGACAGACATAGCGCTGGCCATGTTACTCTCCCTGCTCCTTTCCTTTTTGATTACCGGGCAAAAGAAAGATATGTTGTTACCAGGGAGGAAGCAGCTGAACACGAGGGGAGAGCGGAGGCGGCTCGCCAACATGCTGCAGCTCAGGAGGCATTTGCTGTTGCATCTCAGTACGACCCCAGTTACAACTACGGATATCAGCCAGGCTACCCTTGGCATTAGACCAACTTAGGCCAAAATCCTAAGCTTGGGGGAGTCCGCATTTCTCACCGACTTTACATTCATGTTCACACACTATTCTAGTCGTCGGTTCTCATACTCTTTCATTGTATTATCCATGTTAGTTTAATTTTCTTTTCTAGTTTTCTTCTTGTGTGTCTGATAAACCTTAAGAAAAACCAAAAAAATTAGTTAGTTTAATTTCCATGCTTGTAGTAGAATTAAAATGAAAACCCAAAAAGATTTCTCCTTCTTCTTCTTACTTGTTGGGAGCTTTCCAGTGTAAATATTTTTGTTTTCTTTTCTTTCCTTTGCGGGTCGAGAGTAGAAGACCATATTGAAAATGTTTAGTGGCTCTCATATGCATGATTGTTTATTTAACTTAGAGCCCATATAACTTTGTCTTCTCTCTTGAGTTGAATGCTTGTAGATTCCAGCTTAGTCCAATGCACGTGCACTATTATTATTATACACATCATTCGGTCGTGCAAGTGAAAGGCAATAATGACGATATATGATGGACTGATCGAGATGAGAGAAGCTGGTATGAACTCGACCTCTCTTGTTTTTGTAAATATGATGAGTTCATCGTTCCTGATTCGGCTTATTATGAATTAAACATATTTACAATAATATTTAGAGATTGTAGTTGCTTGTGCCATGCTTGATTGGCTATGAATTATAATGGTTTACCTTACGTGCCAACATGCTATTTGAATGATTATGATGTGCTATGATGGGATGGTATCCTCCTTTGAATAAATTGAGTGACTCGACTTGGCACATGTTCACGCATGTAGTTGAAACAAATCAACATAGCCTTCACGATATTTATGTTCATGGTGGATTATATCCTACTGATGTTTGTACTCAGTGTGAATTAATTTTAATGCATGTTTATGACTGTTGTCGCTCTCTCAGTTGGTCGCTTCCCAGTCTCATGCTAGCCTTCACCTGTACTAAGCGGGAATACTGTTTGTGCATCCGAACGCCTTAAACCCCAAAGTTATTCCATATGAGTCCACTATACCTTCCTATATGCGGTATTTACCTGCCGTTTCAAGTAAATTTGTATGTGCCAAACTCCAAATCTTCAAATGAAATTCTGTTTTGTATGCTCGAGCAGCTCATGTTTCAACTAGGGCTGTCTATATATTCCATGCTAGGTGGGTCATTCTCAAGAGGAGTGGACTCCGCTCCTCATTCATGAGAAAGGGCCGGTAACCGGGATGCCCAGTCCCATGATCCAAAAAGATCAAAGCAAATCAATATAATTAAACAAAACTCCCCCAGGGTTGTTGTTAGTTGGAGGCACTCGTTGTTTTGAGCAAGCCATGGATTGATGCTTGTTGGTGGTGGGGAGTATAAACTTTTACCATTCTGTTTGGGAACTGCCTATAATGCATGTAGTATGGAAGATACAGCCATCTCACAGTTGTTGCGTTGATAGTGAAAGTATGCCGCTCAAAATGTTATTCAATCTCTATTTTAGAATCAAGCTCTCGCACCTCTACAAATCCCTGCTTCCCCTACGAAGGGTCTATCTATTTACTTTTATGTTGAGTCATCACCTTCTTATTAAAAAGCACCTGCTGGAGAGCACACTGTCATTTGCATTCATTACTATTGGTTTATATTGGGTATGACTTGACTGGATGTCTTTTACCATGAATTACAATGTTTAGTCAGTCCTTGATCTTTAAAGGTGCTCTGCATTTATGTTTTGCGGTCTCAGAAAGGACTAGCGAGATACCATTTTGTTATATCATGTTATGATTGTTTTGAGAAAGTGTTGTCATCCGAGTTTTATTATTATGGCTCGTGAGCTGATTATGCCATTGCTATGAGTAAGTTTCATTGCGTTTTACGATACGAAGCCGCCACCAAGCCCAATCTCTCTCGGGAGGGCTGATCTGGAGTCCGTTCGGGGCTCCCGAGAGGGGGGTTCGTCACCGTCGTCATCATCAACCATCCTCCATCACCAATTTCATGATGTTCACCGCCGTGCGTGAGTAATTTCATCGTAGGCTTGCTGGACGGTGATGGGTTGGATGAGATTGACCATGTAATCAAGTTAGTTTTGTTAGGGTTTGATCCCTAGTATCCACTATGTTCTGAGATTGATATTGCTATGACTTTGCTATGCTTAATGCTTGTCACTAGGGCCCGAGTGCCATTATTTCAGATCTGAATCTATTATGTTTTCAAGAATATATGTGTGTTCTTGATCCAATCTTGCAAGTCTATAGTCACCTATTATGTGTTATGATCCGACAAACCCGAAGTGACAATAATCGGTATACTTCTCAGTGATGACCATAGTTTGAGGAGTTCATGTATTCGCTAAGTGCTAATGCTTTGTTCCGGTTCTCTATTAAAAGGAGGCCTTAATATTCCTTAGTTTCCACTAGGACCCCGCTGCCACGGGAGGGTAGGATAAAAGATGTCATGCAAGTTCTTTTCCATAAGCACATATGAATATATTCGGAATACGTGCCTACATTACATTGATGAATTGGAGCTCCCTGGCTGGCATGCACTAGCGTGTTCCACGCACAAGACGCTGGCGTCCGACAAGACGTTGTACGTCGTCTCCATGCACCAGCATGTTAGACGCCTGTTGAAGGCAATGCAACTCTCGATGTATTGATCGGGTGCACGGTGCACGTATATATAAGTACAAGGGAAGCACTCAGCCTCATCTATATAAGGAAACTAGAGGTGGGGCCGGTAGGAGATTATCCTAACAGATACATGCACATAGTATGTTCACCCCCCCCCCCCACTCCGCAGACAATACATCACCAGTGACGCATAGACTAGACCGGAACCCCTCAAATGTAGGCGTCGATAACCCCTTGGTCATAACATTGGCAAACTGCTGAGCCGTAGGAACGTGAAGAACGCGGATGCGCCCAAGAGCCACCTGCTCTCGCACGAAGTGAATGTAGAGCTCAATATGCTTCGTGCGACGATGATGAACGGGGTTGGCAGAGAGGTAGACTGCAGAGACATTGTCACAGTAGACAATGGTGGCCTTCGGGACGTCAAGGAGCAACTCCTGGAGAAGCTGCCGAAGCCACAAGCACTTGGCGACGGCATTGGCCACAACACGATACTCAGCCTTAGCACTAGAGCGGGATACCGTGTGTTGTCGTTTAGACGACCACGATATAAGCGAGGGACCCAAGTAGACGCAGTAGCCGGAAGTGGAGCGACGGGTGTCCGGACAGCCAGCCCAATCGGCGTCACTGTAGGCAAGAAGGTCGGTCAATATATATACTGTTCTCGTTTACTGTTCTCGTTTTTTACTTTATATTTGTACTTTCTTTATACTTTAAAATATACTTTTCAAAAAGATATTTGCAAAAATGTTGAACAGGTATTTGAAAAATGTTTCATAACTATTAAAAAAATGCTGAAAAGTATTTAAAAATATTAGTTAAGTATTAAAAATGTTGAGTAAGTAGTAAAAAATGTTGGACGATTATTTGTAAAATGTTGAACAAGTATTTGAAAAAATTTGAACATCTATTTTAAAAATGTTGAACAAGTATTTGAAAAAAATTGAATAAACGTTCGCACAATGTTGAACGTGTATACAAAAATGTTGATCACTTATTAAAATATTTTTTTGACATATAAAAATATGTAGAGTGAAAAGGAAAACAAAAGAAAAACAAAAAATGTAGAAGAAAACAGAAAAGCAAACAGAAAAACGGAGAAGAAAAAAATAAAAAATAAAAAATGGAGAATACAAAAGAAAAGAAAGAAGAAAAAACGGCTCGACGCGGTTCAAATAGGCGCGCCCTTTAAAGCAACACGAATTGTAGGGTGGCCAGGTGGCTAGTAGCGTTCTCTTTCTTTTATGGGGACCAGGGTGCGAGCCCTTTTCCTTCTCTTTTTATCCCACAGGGTGCAAAAATGGGCCGGTCCAGTAACGACCAGGACCGCGAAATTATGTAGACGCGATAGTTTCGATGCAATCGCGGAAAGCTGCTGGGCCGAAAAAATCCACATCGAGAGGCTGGCTTTATTTATTATCGTCCCGTTCGTTTCTATTCCGTCTCTATTTAGTACCACATCGCCTGCTAGAGAACTTGTTTTGCAGCTTAAGTAGTGTGTATACGGCACTCTACTTGCCGATGACGCAAAGCTGTTCCAATAAGTCTGTCGAGGCAAAAAGCAGTCACAACATACTTCTCGCTGGGCTAGGCCGTGGGCCTGTCACCTTAAGTTGCTGTTAAGTCGTGCATGAGAGGGGCCAGAAGTGTGAAATGGCGTCAGTCTTTTTTTAAATATGATTTAAAACTGCTTTTATTAATAACACATTTTATTTCTTTATTAATAACACATTTTATTTTATTTTATCTTTTTGAGGTCCAAAACCTACTTATATTTTGGTTTACAAACCATGAGGTATATCTTCCGTACTTCTACCGCCGTAGGCAACATCTCTTCATCTTGTTCAAATATTCAACGGATTATGGTCGAATTCTAATGGCTTATACTATAGACCTCAAGGGGAGAAATGAAGAGTTCGCCAACTAGAGTTTAATACCTTGAGAAATGAGACTGATGGCCGTGAATAACCTACGCTCCACTCTCTCGACCGGCGGCATGAGAACAACCGCTATTGGCATGGTGGTTCCCAATGGGAGACCGAGGTATGTGAAGGGTATCTCTCCAACCGAATGACAAAAAGGTAAACTCTCCCCTCCAAGCTTCATCGGTAAGCTTGTGAATTCTCCACCCCTCTTCTTGCCGCTCCGGCGGCCAATGGTGGAGAGGGGAATCTCGGTGCCTTCGCTCCGGCTAGTAGTTCAGTTTGGGGTTTTATTCGCCGCGGGTGCGGTGCTCGGGCTGATGGTGACGCCTGTTGTTCGAGTTTGTCTTCCAGGCTCCGATCCTTCTCAATTTTGTTCATCTTGACATAGTAGACGGAGCTCTGGCGTAGATTCGTGTCGTTTCCTTGGGCCAGCAAAATTAGGGTATCTCGTCATGTATGCGCGACGACGAATTTGGTGTCAGTTGCTTCAGATCTATTCAAGGGTTCAATGCGACGACTACGGCTGCATGACATTGGTCCTTAGGGGCACGTGCACAAAGACTTTTCGACTGTCATTGACAAGATCAAGCCGTCTCTGATAGGAGAGCGGCGACAGCAGCGTATCGGCGGCTCGTTCTGTCAACGGTACCAGTCGTTCAGTGGTCTACAGACTTCAATGTATTTTTTATTATGTTTGAGGTGCTTTATACTTCTAATAAACTTTTATAATATATCCAGATCTGTTTGCAAAAGTAAAGTTGTTTTGGGGGTGTGGGTTGGGCGGTCTTGCGTGCTAAAGACACGGCAACCGACACAAGCGGCATCAGTTGGGCACTAACTGAGAATGTCTACCTAGTCAAAATGTGTTCTAGCTCTAACATTACTTGTGGTAGCACCAAATTAGTTCTTTCCTTAATTGAGCGCTATGTGTTTTCCTTTTGTTTTAATAGTTTCTGAATATTTTCCCAGAAAATTATGAACATTTTAAAATTCATAAACATTTTTTAAAAAGTCTTGAGCATCTTTTCCAATTTTAGAGTACATTTTAGTTTCGAAACTCTAATATGTTTTCCTAAAATTCTTGTATATTTTCAATTCATGAATATTTTTAGAATAAATTTGCTCAAAATGAAAAATAATGATAACAAACAAAATCGGACAAGGGCTCGCCAACTTACGCCCCACGTGGTTGTTTCCTCGGCTATTTAGCGCTTTGTTTTTTATATTTTTTAAATTGTCAAAATTTCCACAAAAATAGAGGATTTTCTTAAATTTTGCAAAAAAAAATTGTAGATTACTGAAGAACAGAAACAAATCCATGAACCTATTTTAAAACTATTTTTCAAAAAATTCAAAAATATTATCAATTAATAGACATTTTATAATTCATAAAAATTGATATTTTATTTTGTATAAAATTAATGATTTTTTATTTCATGAAGTTTTTCAAAATTTGATGAGTTTTCGAATTGGATAACAACAAGTAGATTCACGTGCATTGTTTTTTTAATCGCAACTTCTAAAAATGTGGCCCAAGTTGTTTGAACATATGATTTATTTAACAGCGCGAAACACTTTTCTTAATAATTTTTCAATTGTACTTTTTGGAGAACCTTTCCTTTTGACCGTGCAAAAGTTTTCCATTGCCAAAACTTGATTGCATGGAAAGCAAACTTAATAGATAAGCAGGTTTTGTAAAAAAAAATACATGAAACTTCTGAAAAATCGTGCCATTTTGAACATTATCTGATTCAGTTTTCTGCTATATATATAGTTTCCATAAATACTTTTTCCCTGCTCAATATGATCATGCATTTATGTTATCCCTTGCTACCTCCGTTTGAGCTTATTAATCACCATCGCATTTGGGGTCAAAGTTTGATTATATATTTGACTAGCACAATGTTAATGCATGTCAACAAAAATTATATTGTTGAATTCGTATTTGAATGTACTTTCCTATTATTTTTGCCAGGTATAATTTAGTTATTAGTTAAAATTGTGTTTAAAATAGGACCGAAAAGACGAGGGGGCTAATAAATCAAGGTAATACTCACTATTTTCGTTATATGCCATCCAAAGCATGTCATTAGATTCATATGCGGATGTAGTTTCTAAAAAAATAATTTGCCCCACATATTAGCTAGCTAAAGCATCGACCTAAAACTATGAATACTCTATACACCTAGACCGGAAAAAGGTCAAACATAGGCTAATGGAGTACTAAACAAGAATTCAGTGTCATGCATGCACTATATGCTCACATTGTACAAGCATGTGATGACCCACAAGTATAGGACACGTGTGATTTGTTCTACCACCAAGTCAATCTTGGTCCATGTTGTCGGAGCTTTCTTATTGAGTTTATTTTGTTGCTATTAGTATTTTTCATCTATGCATAGGCCGGGTGTAATGCTTTAAACCATTCTAAGTAATAAAGCCACCCTTCATCGAAAAAAAAGTATTTTCATTTGAGCTGGAAGTTTACGAAGAAGGGGCTTTGTTGAAATGCATGAGTTTGTTTTCCTATTTTCTTTGGAAGAATGAGATGACCAAGAACATGATCAAGTTTGCAGCTGCTCATCGCCTCATCCTTAAAAAAAGGGTTGTAGCTGCTCACGTAATATTCACACATGGTTGGTGGCATGGCAGTGGCCGGCGGAAGGAAGCTTCTGTTTGACATAGAAATTTCATTTTTCTAGATACTACAAGAAATCAGTGGAGCAATTGGTAGGATTTTGGCGGATCCTGCACGTGTGTTACAGGTGTTTCTCTCTACTTTGTGCTCCTGATTTGTTTTCCTTACAATATGGCGGATTAATGTATATTCTTTTGAAGTCATAGTACATTCATGGTCTGTATATATGTTTGTATGCTGCAAACCTAAGTCCGGCAGGCAGCAACTGATTTCTTCATTTGCTATCTTTATATTCTTCAGAGCAATTAAATTTCTTATCTTGCACCTGAGATGAACCTACAATCTAGAGCACAAGAAAACTGTAGATCATTTTTTCTATTGCTTCTGCGAACTTAAGTTATGGCTTTTAGAAGTATTTAAACATCATGTCTTTTATATGGTTGTCTACCTTTCCAAAAGAATTGAGTATCAATTGAGCTATCAAACATAATATAGGACACAAAAATAGAAGTGTATGAGCATGTAGTGTATAATTGGGGAGATTACGGGAATGTATTGACAAGTGACAAGCATATTTCCTTGCGTCCTCGATGCTGCTTCCTTAGCTCACACAGTAGTTCTCTTAATACGTATCATACTCGATTCGATCGTGGCCATCATGGTGTTTTCGAGGGAGAGCGAGGCATCTGCCATCGCGCAGCTGAAGAAGTCGATGCTCGGGGCGAGGTTGGCCACCGTGGCCGGCATGAAAGATGATGGACTTAAAGGCCAGTGACAGGTTCGCCACCGTCGCACCGTCTCTCAACTTGGCGGAGACGCGAAAGGAGAGCCGTGGTGCCATGAAGACATCGACGCATGCTGCCGTGACCATGACCAGGCCATTGTGCTGGTAATAAAGGTACTTTTTTGTAGGGCGCTGGTAATAAATATATTAATTGTATACAAATCCCCCAGCCCTGAAAACATTAGATAAATATCCAACTTATTGTTGAAAAATCTTGATTCAAGATAAATGAAACCTTTCCTATATACTATGAGCTTGGGAAACATTAGATAAATATCCAACTTATTATTGAAAAATCTTGATACAAGATAAATGAAACCTTTCCTATATACAATGAGCTTATTACTGAAGGTTGCATCGATTGTGCTATTATTGCTGAAATAACAGGCTTATGTGAATTTGTCAATCTTTACCTTGTAATAGTGATTGTCAGTCTTTGAGTACCTTGTAATAGTGACTGTCAATTTTTGTGTACCTTATAATAGTGACATGTGGATGCGTGAAGTTGAGTGATACTCCCTCCGTAAAAAATATAAGAGCGTTTAGAGTGGAAAGTCAATTTGGCTCCCGGGGCCAAAAAAATTTAGAAAAAAAAATCTAGCCAAAATTTGTTTATATACTTAGTCACATCCAAGTGCCACCTACAAATTTGAAGGCAAAAAGCTTAAACAGTTTGGCTTGTGCCAAATAAACAAATTGAACACGAAAATGTCAGCCCAAATTTGTTTTTTTTGGTCGATGAAACACCGCCGCTCCGCTTCGCATGAAATTGTCATGCATGCTTGCGACACTAACACAAACATCTACAAAAAATTTCAGAATTTTTTGAAAACATTTAATATAATTTTTTGCGTTACTGTTCGCTACTTTATTGATCGATACACTCTTATATTTCTAATTTACAGAGGGAGTACTAATGCTATTTAAAAATGGATGATATATATCCAGTTATCAGTTCTTGGGTGGCGATCGATTTGGCTGGTTAAGGAGATACGAAGATTGCCCGGAAGGAAAAAAAGTGAAGATAATTTATATTCATCGTTGCATGATGAAAACTGGATGTAACCATGTTTAACTCATATTTATAAATTAGAAGCATAATTTGATCAACGTGTCCATATTTTTATTATTCTATGGCAACGTATGGGTATTCGGCTTTTACCGTAGCAACGCACGGGCATTCTATTAGTGTGTGTGTCTCGCAAGTTCGATGCCAAATAGTAGTGTCGGCACGTGCATGGCGGACCATTTCGGGACGACCATGAGCCGGGGTCATGGGGTGCGCCTGCTTTGGCTACACGCTCAACTTGGTCACCAGCAACCTGCGCGTTGGTGACGACCATGATGTGGCATGCGCACGCAGCGTCTCGGCAAGGCACACAACTATCAACCGCTCGTTGGCTAAATTGGCGTTCGAGCTTAGCAAGCGCCTATCATCCCCCCTTCCGCCGTGCCCTTGTACATTGTTGCCTTCCCAGCCAACTTGTTTCCAGCGCCACTCCGGATCGTGCCCCTCCTTGAACAACGCAATGAGCGGCAACCAGGAATGCGGGCAGGCACACGAAGCTGGTGTCTTGGGCCATGGTGCGAACTTATCCCATCACGCTGGCCTCGTCGAATGATGTCATGACCCAGTTGAGCAGCCATGCATGCGACCCAGCCTTACCCAAGATCTCCCCGGCTGGCATGCACTAGCGTGTTGCACGCACAAGACGTTGGCCTGCTTTGGCGTCCGACAAGACGTTGTACGTTGTCTCCATGCACCAGCATGTTAGCCGCCTGTTGAAGGCAATGCAACTCTCGATGTATTGATCGGGTGCACGGTGCACGTATATATAAGTACAAGGGCAGCCCTCAGCCTCATCTATACAAGGAAACTAGAGGCGGGGCCGGTAGGAGATTATCCTAATAGATACATGCACATAGTATGTTCAACCCCCTCCCCCTCCGCAGTCAATACATCACCAGTGACGCATAGACTGGACCGGAACCCCTCAAATGTAGGCATCGGTAACCCCTTGGTCATAACATCGGCAAACTGCTGAGCCGTAGGAACGTGAAGAACGCGGATGCGCCCAAGAGCCACCTGCTCTCGCACGAAGTGAATGTAGGGCTCAATATGCTTCGTGCGACGATGATGAACGGGGTTAGCCGAGAGGTAGATTGCAGAGACATTGTCACTGTAGACAATGGTGGCCTTCGAGACGTCAAGGAGCAACTCCTGGAGAAGCTGCCGAAGCCACGAGCACTCGGCGACGACATTGGCCACAACACGATACTCAGCCTCAACACTGGAGCAGGATACCGTGGGTTGTCGATTAGACGACCACGATATAAGCGAGGGACCCAAGTAGAAGCAGTAGCCGGAAGTGCAGCGACGGGTGTTGATACGTCTCCAACGTATCTACTTTTCCAAACTCTTTTGCCCTTGTTTTGGACTCTAACTTGTATGATTTCAATGAAACTAACCCGGACTGACGCCGTTTTCAGCAGAACTGCCATGATGTTGTTTTATGTGTAGAAAACAAAAGTTCTCAGAATGTCCTGAAAATCCAGAGAGGCAAGTTATGGAAAATATAAAAAATACTGGCGAAAGAATCAAGACCAGGGGGCCCACACCCTGTCCATGAGGGTGGGGGCGCGCCCCCTGTATCGTGGGCCCCCCTGAGGCTCCGCCGACCTCAGCTCCAACTCCATATATTCCGTCTCACGGAGAAAAAACCCAGAGAGGAAGTTTCATCGCATTTTACGATACGGAGCCGCCGCCAAGCCCTAATCTCTCTCGGGGGGGGGCTGATTTGGAGTCCGTTCGGGGCTCCGAAGAGGGGGATTCGTCGCCGTCGTCATCATCAACCATCCTCCATCACCAATTTCATGATGCTCACCATCGTGCGTGAGTAATTCCATCGTAGGCTTGCTGGACGGTGATTGGTTGGATGAGATTTACCATGTAATCAAGTTAGTTTTGTTAGGGTTTGATCCCTAGTATCCACTATGTTCTGAGATTGATGTTGCTATGATTTTGCTATGCTTAATGCTTGTCACTAGGGACCGAGTGCCATGATTTCAGATCTGAACCTATTATGTTTTCATGAATATATGTGTGTTCTTGATCCTATCTTGCAAGTCTATAGTCACCTATTATGTGTTATGATCCGACAACCCCGAAGTGACAATAGTCGGGATACTTCTCGGTGATGACCATAGTTTGAGGAGTTCATGTATTCACTATGTGCTAATGCTTTGATACGGTTCTCTATTAAAAGGAGGCTTTAATATCCCGTAGTTTCCACTAGGACCCCACTGCCACGGGAGGGTAGGACAAAAGATGTCATGCAAGTTCTTTTCCATAAGCACGTATGACTATATTCGGAATTCATGCCTACAATACATTGATGAATTGGAGCTAGTTCTGTGTCACCCTATGTTATAGCTATTACATGAGGAATCACATCCGACATAATTATCCATCAACGATCCAATGCCTACGAGCTTTTCACATATTGTGCTTCGCTTATTTACTTTTCCGTTGCTACTATTACAATTCCTACAAAACTATTATCTTTACTTTTGCCACTGTTACCTTTATTATCATACTACTTTGGTACTAAATACTTTGCTGCAGTTACTAAGTTATCCAGGTGTGGTTGATTTGACAACTCAACTGCTAATACTCAATAATATTCTTTGGCTCCCCTTGTGTCGAATCAATAAATTTGGGTTGAATACTTTACCCTCGAAAGCTGTTGCGATCCCCTACACTTGTGGGTTATCAAGACTAATTTCTGGCGCTGTTGCCGGGGAGCATAGCTCTATTCTTTGAGTCGCTTGGGATTTATATCTGTTGATCACTATGAAGAACTTGAAAGACGCAAAAACCAAGATTTTGCCCTCAACTACGAGGGGAGGTAAGGAACTTCCATCTAGCTCTGCACTAGATTGTCCTTATGTTATTAGTAAGCTTGCGACACCTAAACCTGCTACTGCTATGAATTCTGATATGTCGCATGTTATTGGTGATGCCACTTCTGCTATGCATGATACTTATGATGAAACTACTTCTGTGCATGATACTACTTTGCCATTAGGTGAATTTCTTGATGAACAACTTGCTAGGGTTAGAGAGAATGAAATTATTGAAGATGCTATTATTGATGATAGTGATGATGAAAGTTCTCCCCCTAATTATGAATTACCTATTGTTCCTGAGGGTTATGTTATGGAAGAGGAAGCTGCTGGAGCTATCTTTGCTTGTAAAGATAGATATGATCTTAAAAAGTTATTAGCTAAATGGAAGCAGCAGTCTCTTAATGCTAGAATGAAACCTGACCCTGCTTTTGCTACTTCACCTATCTATGTTACTGATAAGGATTATGAATTCTCTGTTGATCCTGAAATAATTACTTTGGTTGAATCTGATCCTTTTTATGGCCTTGAATCTGAAACTGTTGTGGCACATCTTACCAAGTTAAATGATATAGCCACCCTGTTTACTAATGATGAGAAGTCTCGCTATTATTATATCCTTAAGATATTTCCGTTCTCATTAAAGGGTGATGCTAAGACTTGGTTTAATTCTCTTGATCTTGGTTGTGTGCGTAGTCCCCAGGATATGATTTATTACTTTTCTGCTAAATATTTCCTGCTCATAAGAAACAAGCTGCCTTGCGGGAAATATATAATTTTGTGCAAATCCAAGAAGAGAGTCTCCCACAAGCTTGGGGGAGGCTTATCCGATTACTTAATGCTTTGCCTGATCATCCTCTTAAGTAAAATGAAATACTTGATATCTTTTATGATGGACTAACCGATGCTTCCAAGGACTACTTGGATAGTTGTGCTGGTTGTGTTTTCAGGGAAAGAACAGTCAACGAAGATGAATTACTATTGAATAATATGTTGACTAATGAAAATAATTGGACTCTTCCTGAGCCAATTCCCGAGGCAATTCCTGAACCAGTTGAGCCAACTCCTGAGCCTATTCCTAAACCCACTCCGAAGAAGAGAGGTGTTCTATTTCTCAGTCCTGAAGATATGCAAGAGGCAAAGAAATCAATGAAAGAAAAAGGTATATAAAAGCTGAAGATGTTAAGAATTTACCACCTATTGAAGAAATACATGGTCTTAATATACCACCTGTCGAAGAACCACATTGTCTTGATAACTCGACACAGGTAGTAAAGGTAAATTCTCTCTGTAGATATGGTAAAGTTGAAATTCCCTCTACTAAATTTCATAGCCCATGCTTAGATGAATTTGATGACTTTATGGCTAGATAAGAAATTTTTAATGCTTATGTTGGTAGAGAATTAAAGAATAATGCTTTCGAGATAGGACGTGTGAGTGATTATATGGCTAGAGTTAAAGGTGAACTTAAACTCATTAGCAAATATGCTTCTATGGTTGCTACTCAAGCTGAGCAAGTACTTAAAGCTCAAAATGATTTGCTCGATGAATTAAATAATAAACATGACTTTGCTGTTAGAGTGGCTACTAGAACTGGTAGAATGACTAAGGAACCTTTGTATCCTGAAGGCCACCTTAAGAGGATCGAGCAAGATTCTCAGAGAAATAATTTAGAGGCACCTAGCTCTTCTAAAAAGAAGAAAAAGAAAAACCATAGGACTTTGCATGCTTCTAGTGAACCTATTGTAGACACACCTGTGAATCCCAATGATATTTCTATTTCTGATGCTGAAACACAATCAGGTGATGAACATGAACCTAGTGATAATGTTAATGATAATGTTCATGTTGATGCTCAACCTAGCAAAAATAATGAAGTAGAAGTTGAACCTGCTGTTGATCTTGATAACCCACAATGAAAGAATCAACGTTATGATAAGAGAGATTTCGTTGCTAGGAAGCACGGTAGGGAAAGAGAACCATGGGTTCAAAAACCCATGCCCTTTCCTCCTAAACCATCCAAGACAAAGGATGATGAGCATTTTGAGCGCTTTGCTGAAATGATTAGACCTATCTTCTTACGTATGCGCTTAACTGATATGCTTAAAGTAAACCCTTATGCTAAATATATGAAGGATATCATTACAAACAAAAGAAAGATACCGGAAGCTGAAATTTCCACCATGCTAGCTAATTACACTTTTAAGGGTGGAATACCAAAGAAACTTGGAGATCCGGGGGGTACCAACTATACCATGGTCCATTAAAAGAAATTATGGAACTGCTTTATGTGATCTTGGAGCCGGTGTTAGTGTTACGCCTCTCTCTTTATATCGTAGACTTGAATTGAGCAAGTTGACACCTACTGAAATATCTTTGCAAATGGATGATAAATCAACTGCCATACCTGTCGGTATTTGTGAGGATGTGCCTGTTGTGGTTGCAAATGTCACTATCTTAACAGACTTTGTTATTCTTGATATTCCCGAGGACGATAGTATGTCGCTTATCCTTGGTAGACCATTTTTGAATACTGTAGGGGCTTTTATTTATTGCAACAAAGGCAATGTCACGTTTCATGTTAATGGTAATGAGAATACGGTACACTTTCCGAGGAAACAATCTCAAATTCATAGCATCAATTCTATTGGAAAAGTTCCAACTATCATTATTGGAGGTTTTGAATTTCCTCTCCCTACTGTCAAGAAAAAGTATGATATTCTTATTGTTGGGGATGTTCATATCCCCATTGAGGTAACTTAGTGTTATTCGAAATTTCTCCGGTTTCGTGTTATTCGGAATGAGTTTGTTAACAAGACTTGATCAACCTGTTAGTGGATTCATTTTGATGATCATGAGATGGATGAAACTAGAAGACACAACCTTCTGTACCCTCTTTTTTACTTTCTGTTATTTAAAATAAATAAAGCAAAAATAGTATTATCTGTCTATTTTCTGAATTATCCATGCAATAAAAAAATATACCGAAAATATACCCAGGCTTGCTATGCGTGAGCAAGACGATGAACTACCGAGGGACACAGAAGTACGACCTTGTGAGTGGCCATCCGACGATTTTATGGTCGAAGCAGGCTTTAAGGAGGAATTTGACGCGTATGTGCGTAATGCCGATCTGGAGGACTTCTTACAAGATAAGTGTCCTCAGTACTATCAATTGACTGATTCATTTGTGCGAAGGTTTAAATACAAATGTACACATAATTCTCCGAGTGTCCTATTTGATATCTATGATACATCTTATACCATGGACTTAAAGGATTTTACAACTGCTTGCAAACTTCCACAGTGGGGCAATATTAATCATCCTGACAAATCTGAATTTAGAGATTTCCTTGCTAGTATTACTGTGGCAGAATCTAGGGATATTGCACAAGCTACCATAGGGAGCATTCATTTTCCTGCTATACATTATTTTGCTCTTTTCATTGGTAGATGCATTAAGGTAAAGATGAAGCATGTCATATGTGTGTGCCTGATCTTTGTGTCCTCAAGAGTGCTGTGTTAGGTTATAAAGATTATAACTTGGGGGCAATAGTTGCACATAGTTGCATAATAACGGTAGAGCTGGAGATTTATTTGGATGAATTTATGTGACCCGTGTGGCAAATTATCTTGGTATAGCCCCACGAGAGGGGGATATGATATTGCCTCCTACTTATTTAGATTATGACGCTATGGTCCAACATCATTTTCTTAAGAGGAATGAACAATTCCTCCAGTATCGACTAATCTTTGACAGACGTAGCGCTGTCCATGTTACTCTTCCTGCTCCTTTCCTTTTTGATTAACAGGCAAAAGGAAGATATGTTGTTACCAGGGAGGAAGCAGCTGAACACGAGGGGAGAGCGGAGGCAGCTCGCCAACATGCCGCAGCTCAGGAGGCATTTGCTGCTGCATCTCAGTACGACCCCAGTTACAACTACGGATATCAGCCAGGCTATCCTTGGCATTAGACCAACTTAGGCCAAAAGCCTAAGCTTGGGGGAGTACACATTTCTCACCGACTTTACGTTCATGTTCACACACTATTCTAGTCGTCGGTGCTCATACTCTTTCATTGTATTATCCATGCTAGTTTAATTTTCTTTTTCTAGTTTTCTTCTTGTGTGTCTGATAAACCTTAAGAAAAACCAAAAAAATTAGTTAGTTTAATTTCCATGCTTTTAGTAGAATTAAAATGAAAACCCAAAAAGATTTCTCCTTCTTCTTCTTACTTGTTGGGAGCTTTCCCGTGTAAATAGTTTTGTTTTCTTTTCTTTCCTTCGGGGGTCGAGAGTAGAAGACCATATTGAAAATGTTTAGTGGCTCTCATATGCATGATTGTTTATTTAACTTAGAGCCCATATTACTTTGTCTTCTCTCTTAAGTTGAATGCTTGCAGATTCCAGCTTAGTCCAATGCACATGCACTACTATTATTATACACATCGTTCGGTCGTGCAAGTGAAAGGCAATAACGACGATATATGATGGACTGATCGAGATGAGAGAAGCTGGTATGAACTCGACCTCTCTTGTTTTTGTAAATACGATGAGTTCATCGTTCCTGATTCAGCTTATTATGAATTAAACATATTTGCAATGACATTTAGAGATTGTAGTTGCTTGTGTCGTGCTTGATTAGCTATGAGTTATAATGGTTTACCTTACGTGCCAACATGCTATTAGAATGGTTATGATGTGGTATGATGGGATGGTATCCTCCTTTGAATAAATTGAGTGACTCGACTTGGCACATGTTCACGCATGTAGTTGAAACAAATCAACATAGCCTTCACGATATTTATGTTCATGGTGGATTATATCCTACTGATGTTTGTACTCGGTGTGAATTAATTTTAATGCATGTTTATGACTGTTGTCGCTCTCTCAGTTGGTCGATTCCCAGTCTCTGGCTAGCCTTCACCTGTACTAAGCGGGAATACTGCTTGTGCATCGAAACTCCTTAAACCCCAAAGTTATTCCATATGAGTCCACTATACCTTCCTATATGCGGTATTTACCTGTCGTTCCAAGTAAATTTGTATGTGCCAAACTCCAAATCTTCAAATGAAATTCTGTTTTGTGTGCTCGAGCAGCTCATGTTTCAACTAGGGCTGCCTATATCTTCCATGCTAGGTGGGTTATTCTCAAGAGGAGTGGACTCCGCTCCTCATTCACGAGAAAGGGCCGGTAACCGGGATGCCCAGTCCCATGTTCAATAAGATCAAAGCAAATCAATATAATTAAACAAAACTCCCCCAGGGTTGTTGTTAGTTGGAGGCACCCGTTGTTTCGAGCAAGCCATGGATTGATGCTTGTTGGTGGTGGGGAGTATAAACTTTTACCATTCTGTTTGGGAACTGCCTATAATGCATGTAGTATGGAAGATACAATCATCTCATAGTTGTTGAGTTGACAGTGAAAGTATGCCGCTCAAAATGTTATTTAATCTCTATTTTAGAATCGAGCTCTGGCACCTCTACAAATCCCTGCTTCCCTCTGCGAAGGGCCTATCTATTTACTTTTATGTTGAGTCATCACCTTCTTATTAAAAAGCACCCGCTGGAGAGCACACTGTCATTTGCATTCATTACTATTGCTATATATTGGGTATGACTTGACTGAATGTCTTTTACCATGAATTACAATGTTTATTCAGTCCTTGATCTTTAAAGGTGCTCTGCATTTATGTTTTGTGGTCTCAGAAAGGGCTAGCGAGATACCATTTTGTTAGATCATGTTATGGTTGTTCTGAGAAAGTGTTGTCATCCGAGTTTTATTATTATGGCTCGCTAGCTGATTATGCCATTGCTATGAGTAATTGTGAGACCTAAGTGTTATTGTGAGTATGGTTAGTTCATAATATTTGCTGAAACCTGAATGCTGGCTTTACATATTTACAACAACAAGAGCAAATAGAGTTTGTAAAAGTTTTTCTTTATCACTTTCAGTTTATCAACTGAATTGCTTGAGGACAAGCAAATGTTTAAGCTTGGGGGAGTTGATACGTCTCCAACGTATCTACTTTTCCAAACACTTTTACCCTTGTTTTGGACTCTATCTTGTATGATTTGAATGAAACTAACCCGGACTGACGTTGTTTTCAGCAGAACTGTCATGATGTTGTTTTATGTGTAGAAAACAAAAGTTCTCGGAATGTCTTGAAATTCAATGGAGGCAAGTTTTGGAAAATTAAAAAAATACTGGCGAAAGAATCAAGACCAGGGGGCCCACACCCTGTCCACAAGGGTGGGGGCGCGCCTGGGCCCCCTGAGGCTCCGCCAACCTCAGCTCCAACTCCATATATTCCGTCTCGCGGAGAAAAAACCCAGAGAGGAAGTTTCATCGTGTTTTACGATACGGAGACGCCGCCAAGCCCTAATCTCTCTCGGGAGGGCTGATCTGGAGTCCGTTCGGGGCTCCGGAGAGGGGGGTTCGTCGCCGTCGTCATCATCAACCATCCTCCATCACCAATTTCATGATGCTCACCGCCGTGCGTGAGTAATTCCATCGTAGGCTTGCTGGACGGTGATGGGTTGGATGAGATTGACCATGTAATCAAGTTAGTTTTGTTAGGGTTTGATCCCTAGTATCCACTATGTTCTGAGATTGATGTTGCTATGACTTTGCTATGCTTAATGCTGGTCACTAGGGCCCGAGTGCCATTGTTTCAGATCTGAACCTATTATGTTTTCAAGAATATATGTGTGTTCTTGATCCAATCTTGCAAGTCTATAGTCACCTATTATGTGTTATGATCCGACAAACCCGAAGTGACAATAATCGGTATACTTCTCGGTGATGACCATAGTTTGAGGAGTTCATGTATTCGCTATGTGCTAATGCTTTGTTCCGGTTGTCTGTTAAAAGGAGGCCTTAATATCCCTTAGTTTCCACTAGGACCCCGCTGCCACGGGAGGGTAGGATAAAAGATGTCATGCAAGTTCTTTTCCATAAGCACATATGAATATATTCGGAATACGTGTACATTGATGAATTGGAGCTCCCTGGCTGGCATGCACTAGCGTGTTGCACGCACAAGACGTTGGCCTACTCTGGCGTCCGACAAGACGTTGTATGTCGTCTCCATGCACCAGCATGTTAGACGCCTGTTGAAGGCAATGCAACTCTCGATGTATTGATCGGGTGCACGGTGCACGTATATATAAGTACAAGGGCAGCACTCAGCCTCATCTATATAAGGAAACTAGAGGCGGGGCCGGTAGGAGATTATCCTAACAGATACATGCACATAGTATGTTCACCCCCCCACTCCGCAGTCAATACATCACCAGTGACGCATAGACTAGACCGGAACCCCTCAAATGTAGCGTTGGTAACCCCTTGGTCATAACATTGGCAAACTGCTGAGCCGTAGGAACGTGAAGAACGCGGATGCGCCCAAGAGCCACCTGCTCTCGCACGAAGTGAATGTAGAGCTCAATATGCTTCGTGCGACGATGATGAACGGGGTTGGCAGAGAGGTAGACTGCAGAGACATTGTCACAGTAGACAATGGTGGCCTTCGGGACGTCAAGGAGCAACTCCTGGAGAAGCTGCCGAAGCCACAAGCACTCGGCGACGGCATTGGCCACAGCACGATACTCAGCCTTAGCACTGGAGCGGGATACCGTGGATTGTCGTTTAGACGACCACGATATAAGCGAGGGACCCAAGTAGACGCAGTAGCCGGAAGTGAAGCGACGGGTGTCCGGGCAGCCAGCCCAATCGGCGTCACTGTAGGCAAGAAGGTCGGTCAATATATATACTGTTCTCGTTTACTGTTCTCGTTTTTTGCTTTATATTTGTACTTTCCTTTATACTTTAAAATATACTTTTCAAAAAGATATTTGCAAAAATGTTGAACAGGTATTTGAAAAATGTTTCATAACTATTAAAAAAATGCTGAAAAGTATTTAAAAATATTAGTTAAGTATTAAAAATGTTGAGTAAGTAGTAAAAAATGTTGACCGATTATTTGTAAAATGTTGAACAAGTATTTGAAAAAATTTGAACATCTATTTTAAAAATGTTGAACAAGTATTTGAAAAAAAATTGAATAAACGTTCGGACAATGTTGAACGTGTATACAAAAATGTTGATCACTTATTAAAATATTTTTGTGACATATAAAAATATGTAGAGTGAAAAGGAAAACAAAAGAAAAGCAAAAAATGTAGAACAAAACAGAAAAGCAAACAGAAAAACGGAGAAGAAAAAAAATAAAAAATAAAAAATGGAGAATACAAAAGAAAAGAAAGAAAACCAGGACGGGAAAAAGGAAAAAACGGCTCGACGCGGTTCAAGTAGGCGCGCCCTTTAAAGCAACACGAATTGTAGGGTGGCCAGGTGGCTAGTAGCGTTCTCTTTCTTTTATGGGGACCAGGTTTCGAGCCCTTTTCCTTCTCTTTTTATCCCACAGGGTGCAAAAATGGGGCATTCCCTATTTGGCGCTGCAGGCGCCCTTTACAGTGCAATTTGCAAAACGGGCGTGTGCAGCAGTCCAAGATGGGCCGGCCCATTCCATCTTTCTCCTTCTTGTGTTTCGAAAACACCAAAAAGAGTGCTGGTACGGGGATTCGAACTCGCAACCCGTTCGCTGGGAGTGCTCGGTTGTAGCCACCAGGCCATCGACTAACAGGTGCCTGGTTAGTTCATTTTCTCCTTTTTATTCGTTCTTCACTTCGGCTTATTCCTATTTTTTGTTTTTTTATTGCACGCTTTTTTAAATCAGTGAACTTTTTCTTTAAATTCGTGAACGTTTTTGGAAATCAATGAACTTTTCTAGTATCGATGAACTTTTTTTGAAATCCGACGAACTTTTTTTGAAATTTGACGAGATTTTTTCAAATTTAGTGAACTTTTTTCAATTACGGTGAACTTTTTTGAAACTCGATGAACTTTTTTAATATTTTATGAAGTTTCTTTTAAATTCAATGAATTTTTTTGTAAAATTGTATGAACTTTTTTCAAATTTGATGAACTTTTGTTCAAAAATCGATGAACTTTTTTTTGGAATCCATGAACTTTTTTTCGAAACCCATGAATTTTTTTAATTTTGATGAACTTTTTTTCAAATCGATGAACTTTGTTTGAAGTTTGATGAACTTTTTTTGAATTCGAGAAAATTTCCTTAGAAAACAGTGAGCTATTTTTCAAATTTGTGAACTTTTTTCAAAATGGTTGAAGGTTTCTCTAAAATTGACGATCTTTTTCCATTTTTCACGAACCTTTTTTCAGAATTCATGGTTTTTTTTTGTGAATATCTTTTTCAAATATCTGTAGAGGTCGGGTTAAATACTGCTCGTTTCTGGAAGTTGACAACTTAGCATCTCGATCTGGTGGTTTGGGCGTTACATTGCTATACGTAAGGTGATGGGTTCGAATCCCAGTTTTTGCATGTTATACCAGTACGTTTTTTACTATTTTTTCTCCTCGACAGGGCCGGCCCGCTAGCTCCTGCTGCAAGCGCTGTTAGCGCTAACCGGCGCTCGCAGCGCCGACTAGGACCGCGAAATTATGTAGACGCGATAGTTTCGATGGAATCGCGGAAAGCTGCTGGGCCGAAAAAATCCACATCGAGAGGCTGGCTTTATTTATTATCGCCCCGTTCGTTTCTATTCCGTCTCTATTTAGTACCACATCGCCTGCTAGAGAACTTGTTTTGCAGCTTAAGTAGTGTGTATACGGCATTCTACTTGCCGATGACGCAAAGCTGTTCCAATAAGTCTGTCGAGGCAAAAAGCAGTCACAACATACTTCTGGCCGGGCTAGGCCGTGGGCCTGTCACCTTAAGTTGCTGTTAAGTCGTGCATGAGAGGGGCCAGAAGTGTGAAATGACGTCAGTCTTTTTTTAAATATGATTTAAAACTTCTTTTGTTAATAACACATTTTATTTTATTTTATCTTTTTGAGGTCCAAAACCTACTTATATTTTGGTTTACAAACCATGAGGTATATCTTCCGTACTTCTACCGCCGTAGGCAACATCTCTTCATCTTGTTCAAATATTCAACGGATTTATGGTCGAATTCTAATGGCTTATACTATAGACCTCAAGGGGAGAAATGAAGAGTTCGCCAACTAGAGTTTAATACCTTGAGAAATGAGACTGATGGCCGTGAATAACCTACGCTCCACTCTCTCGACCGGCGGCATGAGAACAATCACTATTGGCATGGTGGTTCCCAATGGGAGACCGAGGTATGTGAAGGGTATCTCTCCAACCAAACGAGAAAAGGGTAAACTCGCCCCTTCAAGCATCATTGACAAGCCTGTGAATTCTCCACCCCTCTTCTTGCCGCTCCGGCGACCAATGGTGGAGAGGGGAATCTCGGTGCCTTCGCTCCGGCTAGTAGTTCAGTTTGGGATTTTATTCGCCGCGGGTGCGGTGCTCGGGCTGATGGTGACGCCTGTTGTTCGAGTTTGTCTTCCAGGCTCCGATCCTTCTCAATTTTTTTCATCTTGACATAGTAGACGGAGTTCTGGCGTAGATTCATGTCGTTTCCTTGGGCCAGCAAAATTAGGGTATCTCATCATGTATGCGTGACGGCGAGATTTGGTGTCAGTTGCTTCAGATCTATTCAAGGGTTCAATGCGACGACTACGGCTCCATGACATTGGTCCTTAGGGGCACGTGCACAAAGACTTTCCGACTGTCATTGACAAGATCAAGCCGTCTCTGATAGGAGAGCGGCGACAGCAGCGTATCGGCGGCTCGTTCTGTCAACGGTACCAGTCGTTCAGTGGTCTACAGACTTCAATGTATTTTTTATTTATGTTTGAGGTGCTTTATACTTCTAATAAACTTTTATAATATATCCAGATCTGTTTGCGAAAGTAAAGTTGTTTTGGGGGTGTGGGTTGGGCGGTCTTGCGTGCTAAAGACACGGCAACCGACACAAGCGGCATCAGTTGGGCACTAACTGAGAATGTCTACCTAGTCAAAATGTGTTCTAGCTCTAACATTACTTGTGGTAGCACCAAATTAGTTCTTTCCTTAATTGAGCGCTATGTGTTTTCCTTTTGTTTTAATAATTTCTGAATATTTTCCCAAAAAATTATGAACATTTTAAAATTCATAAACATTTTTTAGAGTCATGAACATATTTGCGTTGTTTTTTTAAAAGTCTTGAGCATCTTTTCCAATTTTAGAGTACATTTTAGTTTCGAAACTCTAATATGTTTTCCTAAAATTCTTGTATATTTTCAATTCATGAATATTTTTAGAATAAATTTGCTCAAAATGAAAAATAATGAAAACAAACAAAATCGGACAAGGGCTCGCCAACTTACGCCCCACGTGGTTGTTTCCTCGGCTATTTAGCGCTTTGTTTTTTATATTTTTTAAATTGTCAAAATTTCCACAAAAATAGAGGATTTTCTTAAATTTTGCAAAAAAATTGTAGATTACTGAAGAACAGAAACAAATCCATGAACCTATTTTAAAACTATTTTTCAAAAAATTCTAAAAATATTATCAATTAATAGACATTTTATAATTCATAAAAATTGATATTTTATTTTGTATAAAATTAATGATTTTTTATTTCATGAAGTTTTTCAAAATTTGATGAGTTTTCGAATTGGATAACAATAAGTAGATTGATGTGCATTGTTTTTTTAATCGCAACTTCTAAAAATGTGGCCCAAGTTGTTTGAACATATGATTTATTTAACAGCGGAAAACACTTTTCTTAATAATTTTTCAATTGTACTTTTTGGAGAACCTTTCCTTTTGACCGTGCAAAAGTTTGCCATTGCCAAAACTTGATTGCATGGGAAGCAAACTTAATAGATAAGCAGGTTTTGTAAAAAAAAATACATGAAACTTCTGAAAAATCGTGCCATTTTGAACATTATCTGATTCAGTTTTCTGCTATATATATAGTTTCCATAAATACTTTTTCCCTACTCAATATGATCATGCATTTATGTTATCCCTTGCTACCTCCGTTTGAGCTTATTAATCACCATCGCATTTGGGGTTAAAGTTTGATTATATATTTGACTAGCACAATGCTAATGCATGTCAACAAAAATTATATTGTTGAATTCGTATTTGAATGTACTTTCCTATTATTTTTTCCAGGTATAATTTAGTTATTAGTTAAAATTGTGTTTAAAATAGGACCGAAAAGACGAGGGGGCTAATAAATCAAGGTAATACTCACTACTTTCGTTATATGCCATCCAAAGCATGTCATTAGATTCATATGCGGATGTAGTTTCTAAAAAAATAATTTGCCCCACATATTAGCTAGCTAAAGCGTCGACCTAAAACTATGAATACTCTATACACCTAGACCGGAAAAAGGTCGAACATAGGCTAATGGAGTACTAAACAAGAATTCAGTGTCATGCATGCACTATATGCTCACATTGTACAAGCATGTGATGACCCACAAGTATAGGACGCGTGTGATTTGTTCTACCACCAAGTCAATCTTGGTCCATGTTGTCGGAGCTTTCTTATTGAGTTTATTTTGTTGCTATTAGTATTTTTCATTTATGCATAGGCCGGGTGTAATGCTTTAAACCATTCTAAGTAATAAAGCCACCCTTCATCGAAAAAATAGTATTTTCATTTGAACTGGAAGTTTACGAAGAAGGGGCTTTGTTGAAATGCATGAGTTTGTTTTCCTATTTTCTTTGGAAGAATGAGATGACCAAGAACATGATCAAGTTTGTAGCTGCTCATCGCCTCATCCTTAAAAAAAGGGTTGTAGCTGCTCACGTAATATTCACACATGGTTGGTGGCATGGCAGTGGCCGGCGGAAGGAAGCTTCTGTTTGACATAGAAATTTCATTTTTCTAGATACTACAAGAAATTAGTGGAGCAATTGGTAGGATTTTGGCGGATCCTGCACGTGTGTTACAGGTGTTTCTCTCTACTTTGTGCTCCTGATTTGTTTTCCTTACAATATGGCGCATTAATGTATATTCTTTTGAAGTCATAGTACATTCATGGTCTGTATATATGTTTGTATGCTGCAAACCTAAGTCCGGCAGGCAGCAGCTGATTTCTTCATTTGCTATCTTTATATTCTTCAAAGCAATTAAATTTCTTATCTTGCACCTGAGATGAACCTACAATCTAGAGCACAAGAAAACTATAGATCATTTTTTCTATTGCTTCTGCGAACTTAAGTTATGTCTTTTAGAAGTATTTAAACATCATGTCTTTTATATGGTTGTCTACCTTTCCAAAAGAATTGAGTATCAATTGAGCTATCAAACATAATATAGGACACAAAAATAGAAGTGTATGAGCATGTAGTGTATAATTGGGGAGATTACGGGAATGTATTGACAAGTGACAAGCATATTTCCTTGCGTCCTCGATGCTGCTTCCTTAGCTCACACAGTAGTTCTCATAATACGTATCATACTCGATTCGATCGTGGCCATCATGGTGTTTTTGAGGGAGAGCGAGGCATCTGCCATCGCGCAGCTGAAGAAGTCGATGCTCGGGGCGAGGTTGGCCACCGTGGCCGGCATGAAAGATGATGGACTTAAAGGCCAGTGACAGGTTCGCCACCGTCGCACCGTCTCTCAACTTGGCGGAGACGCGAAAGGAGAGCCGTGGTGCCATGAAGACATCGACGCATGCTGCTGTGACCATGACCAGGCCATTGTGCTGGTAATAAAGGTACTTTTTTGCAGGGCGCTGGTAATAAATATACTAATTGTATACAAATCCCCCAGCCCTGAAAACATTAGATAAATATCCAACTTATTATTGAAAAATCTTGATTCAAGATAAATGAAACCTTTCCTATATACTATGAGCTTGGGAAACATTAGATAAATATCCAACTTATTATTGAAAAATCTTGATACAAGATAAATGAAACCTTTCCTATATACAATGAGCTTATTACTGAAGGTTGCATCGATTGTGCTATTATTACTGAAATAACAGGCTTATGTGAATTTGTCAATCTTTACCTTGTAATAGTGATTGTCAGTCTTTGAGTACCTTGTAATAGTGACTGTCAATTTTTGTGTACCTTGTAATAGTGACATATGGATGCGTGAAGTTGAGTGATACTCCCTCCGTAAAAAATATAAGAGCGTTTAGAGTGGAAAGTCAATTTGGCTCCTGGGGCCAAAAAATTTTAGAAAAAAAATCTAGGCAAAATTTGTTTATATACTTAGTCACATCCAAGTGCCACCTACAAATTTGAAGGCAAAAAGCTTAAACAGTTTGGCTTGTGCCAAATAAACAAATTGAACACCAAAATGTCAGCCCAAATTTGTTTTTTTTGGTCGATGAAACACCGCCGCTCCGCTTTGCATGAAATTGTCATGCATGCTTGCGACACTAACACAAACATCTACAAAAAATTTCAGAATTTTTTGAAAACATTTAATATAATCTTTTGCGTTACTGTTCGCTACTTTATTGATCGATACACTCTTATATTTCTAATTTACAGAGGGAGTACTAATGCTATTTAAAAATGGATGATATATATCCAGTTATCAGTTCTTGGGTGGCGATCGATTTGGCAGGTTAAGGAGATACGAAGATTGCCCGGAAGGAAAAAAAGTGAAGATAATTTATATTCATCGTTGCATGATGAAAACTGGATGTAACCATGTTTAACTCATATTTATAAATTAGAAGCATAATTTGATCAACGTGTCCATATTTTTATTATTCTATGGCAACGTATGGGTATTCGGCTTTTACCGTAGCAACGCACGGGCATTCTATTAGTGTGTGTGTCTCGCAAGTTCGATGCCAAATAGTAGTGTCGGCACGTGCATGATGGACCGTTTCGGGACGACCATGAGCCGGGGTCATGGGGTGCGCCTGCTTTGGCCACACGCTCAACTCGGTCACCAGCAACCTGCGCGTTGGTGACGACCATGATGTGGCATGCGCACGCAGCGTCTCGGCAAGGCACACAACTATCAACCGCTCGTTGGCTAAATTGGCGTTCGAGCTTAGCAAGCGCCTATCATCCCCCCTTCCGCCGTGCCCTTGTACATTGTTGCCTTCCCAGCCAACTTGTTTCCAGCGCCACTCCGGATCATGCCCCTCCTTGAACAACGCAATGAGCGGCAACCAGGAATGCGGGCAGGCACACGAAGCTGGTGTCTTGGGCCATGGTGCGAACTTATCCCATCACGCTGGCCTCGTCGAATGATGTCACGACCCAGTTGAGCAGCCATGCATGCGACCCAGCCTTGCCCAAGATCTCCCCGGCTGGCATGCACTAGCGTGTTGCACGCACAAGACGTTGGCCTGCTTTGGCATCCGACAAGACGTTGTACGTCGTCTCCATGCACCAGCATGTTAGCCGCCTGTTGAAGGCAATGCAACTCTCGATGTATTGATCGGGTGCACGGTGCACGTATATATAAGTACAAGGGCAGCCCTCAGCCTCATCTATACAAGGAAACTAGAGGCGGGGCCGGTAGGAGATTATCCTAATAGATACATGCACATAGTATGTTCAACCCCCTCCCCCTCCGCAGTCAATACATCACCAGTGACGCATAGACTGGACCGGAACCCCTCAAATGTAGGCATCGGTAACCCCTTGGTCATAACATCGGCAAACTGCTGAGCCGTAGGAACGTGAAGAACGCGGATGCGCCCAAGAGCCACCTGCTCTCGCACGAAGTGAATGTAGGGCTCAATATGCTTCGTGCGACGATGATGAACGGGGTTGGCAGAGAGGTAGACTGTAGAGACATTGTCACTATAGACAATGGTGGCCTTCGAGACGTCAAGGAGCAACTCCTGGAGAAGCTGCCGAAGCCACGAGCACTCGGCGACGACATTGGCCACAACACGATACTCAGCCTCAACACTGGAACGGGATACCGTGGGTTGTCGATTAGACGACCACGATATAAGCGAGGGACCCAAGTAGACGAAGTAGCCGGAAGTGCAGCGACGGGTGTTGATACGTCTCCAACGTATCTACTTTTCCAAACTCTTTTGCCCTTGTTTTGGACTCTAACTTGTATGATTTCAATGAAACTAACCCGGACTGACGCTGTTTTCAGCAGAACTGCCATGATGTTGTTTTATGTGTAGAAAACAAAAGTTCTCAGAATGTCCTGAAAATCCAGAGAGGCAAGTTTTGGAAAATATAAAAAATACTGGCGAAAGAATCAAGACCAGGGGGCCCACACCCTGTCCATGAGGGTGGGGGCGCGCCCCCTGTCTCATGGGCCCCCCTGAGGCTCCGCCGACCTCAGCTCCAACTCCATATATTCCGTCTCACGGAGAAAAAACCCAGAGAGGAAGTTTCATCGCGTTTTACGATACGGAGCCGCCGCCAAGCCCTAATCTCTCTCGGGAGGGCTGATTTGGAGTCCGTTCGGGGCTCCGGAGAGGGGGATTCGTCGTCGTCGTCATCATCAACCATCCTCCATCACCAATTTCATGATGCTCACCATCGTGCATGAGTAATTCCATCGTAGGCTTGCTGGACGGTGATTGGTTGGATGAGATTTACCATGTAATCAAGTTAGTTTTGTTAGGGTTTGATCCCTAGTATCCACTATGTTCTGAGATTGATGTTGCTATGACTTTGCTATGCTTAATGCTTGTCACTAGGGACCGAGTGCCATGATTTCAGATCTGAACCTATTATGTTTTCATGAATATATGTGTGTTCTTGATCCTATCTTGCAAGTCTATAGTCACCTATTATGTGTTATGATCCGACAACCCCGAAGTGACAATAGTCGGGATACTTCTCGGTGATGACCATAGTTTGAGGAGTTCATGTATTCACTATGTGCTAATGCTTTGTTACGGTTCTCTATTAAAAGGAGGCCTTAATATCCCTTAGTTTCCACTAGGACCCCACTGCCACGGGAGGGTAGGACAAAAGATGTCATGCAAGTTCTTTTCCATAAGCACGTATGACTATATTCGGAATTCATGCCTACAATACATTGATGAATTGGAGCTAGTTCTGTGTCACCCAATGTTATAGCTATTACATGAGGAATCACATCCGACATAATTATCCATCAATGATCCAATGCCTACGAACATTTCACATATTGTGCTTCGCTTATTTACTTTTCCGTTGCTACTATTACAATTCCTACAAAACTATTATCTTTACTTTTGCCACTGTTACCTTTATTATCATACTACTTTGGTACTAAATACTTTGCTGCAGTTACTAAGTTATCCAGGTGTGGTTGATTTGACAACTCAACTGCTAATACTCAATAATATTCTTTGGCTCCCCTTGTGTCGAATCAATAAATTTGGGTTGAATACTTTACCCTCGAAAGCTGTTGCGATCCCCTACACTTGTGGGTTATCAAGACTAATTTCTGGCGCTGTTGCCGGGGAGCATAGCTCTATTCTTTGAGTCACTTGGGATTTATATCTGTTGATCACTATGAAGAACTTGAAAGACGCAAAAACCAAGATTTTGCCCTCAACTACGAGGGGAGGTAAGGAACTTCCATCTAGCTCTGCACTAGATTGTCCTTCTGTTATTAGTAAGCTTGCGACACCTAAACCTGCTAATGCTATGAATTCTGATATGTCGCATGTTATTGGTGATGCCACTTCTGCTATGCATGATACTTATGATGAAACTACTTCTGTGCGTGATACTACTTTGCCATTAGGTGAATTTCTTGATGAACAACTTGCTAGGGTTAGAGAGAATGAAATTATTGAAGATGCTATTATTGATGATAGTGATGATGAAAGTTCTCCCCCTGATTATGAATTACCTGTTGTTCCTGAGGGTTATGTTATGGAAGAGGAAGCTGCTGGAGTTATCTTTGCTTGTAAAGATAGATATGATCTTAAAAAGTTATTAGCTAAATGGAAGCAGCAGTCTCTTAATGCTAGAATGAAACCTGACCGTGCTTTTGCTACGTCCCCTATCTGTGTTACTGATAAGGATTATGAATTCTCTGTTGATCCTGAAATAATTACTTTGGTTGAATCTGATCCTTTTTATGGCCTTGAATCTGAAACTGTTGTGGCACATCTTACCAAGTTACATGATATAGCCACCCTGTTTACTAATGATGAGAAGTCTCGCTATTATTATATCCTTAAGATATTTCCATTCTCATTACAGGGTGATGCTAAGACTTGGTTTAATTCTCTTGATCTTGGTTGTGTGCGTAGTCCCCAGGATATGATTTATTACTTTTCTGCTAAGTATTTCCCTGCTCATAAGAAACAAGCCGCCTTGCGGGAAATATATAATTTTGTGCAAATCAAAGAAGAGAGTCTCCCACAAGCTTGGGGGAGGCTTATCCGATTACTTAATGCTTTGCCTGATCATCCTCTTAAGTAAAATTAAATACTTGATATCTTTTATGATGGACTAACCGATGCTTCCAAGGACTACTTGGATAGTTGTGCTGGTTGTGTTTTCAGGGAAAGAACAGTCGACGAAGATGAATTACTGTTGAATAATATGTTGACTAATGAAAATAATTGGACTCTTCCTGAGCCAATTCCCGAGGCAATTCCTGAACCAATTGAGCCAACTCCTGAGCCTATTCCTAAACTCACTCCGAAGAAGAGAGGTGTTCTATTTCTCAGTCCTGAAGATATGCAAGAGGCGAAGAAATCAATGAAAGATAAAGGTATATAAAAGCTGAAGATGTTAAGAATTTACCACTTATTGAAGAAATACATGGTCTTAATATACCACCTGTCGAAGAACCACATTGTCTTGATAACTCGACACAGGTAGTAAAGGTAAATTCTCTTTGTAGATATGATAAAGTTGAAATTCCCTCTACTAAATTTCATAGCCCATGCTTAGATGAATTTGATGACTTTATGGCTAGACAAGAAAGTTTTAATGCTTATGTTGGTAGAGAATTAAAGAATAATGCTTTCGAGATAGGACGTGTGAGTGATTATATGGCTAGAGTTAAAGGTGAACTTAAACTCATTAGCAAATATGCTTCTATGGTTGCTACTCAAGCTGAGCAAGTACTTAAAGCTCAAAATGATTTGCTCGATGAATTAAATAATAAACATGACTTTGCTGTTAGAGTGGCTACTAGAACTGGTAGAATGACTCAGGAAACTTTGTATCCTGAAGGCCACCTTAAGAGGATCGATCAAGATTCTCAGAGAAATAATTTAGAGGCACCTAGCTCTTCTAAAAAGAAGAAAAAGAAAAACCATAGGACTTTGCATGCTTCTAGTGAACCTATTGTAGACACACCTGTGAATCCCAATGATATTTCTATTTCTGATGCTGAAACACAATCAGGTGATGAACATGAACCTAGTGATAATGTTAATGATAATGTTCATGTTGATGCTCAACCTAGCAAAAATAATGAAGTAGAAGTTGAACCTGCTGTTGATCTTGATAACCCACAATGAAAGAATCAACTTTATGATAAGAGAGATTTCGTTGCTAGGAAGCACGGTAGGGAAAGAGAACCATGGGTTCAGAAACCCATGCCCTTTCCTCCTAAACCATCCAAGACAAAGGATGATGAGGATTTTAAGCGCTTTTCTGAAATGATTAGACCTATCTTCTTACGTATGCGCTTAACTGATATGCTTAAAGTAAACCCTTATGCTAAATATATGAAGGATATCATTACAAACAAAAGAAAGATACCAGAAGCTGAAATTTCCACCATGCTAGCTAATTACACTTTTAAGGGTGGAATACCAAAGAAACTTGGAGATCCGGGGGGTACCAACTATACCATGGTCCATTAAAAGAAATTATGGAACTGCTTTATGTGATCTTGGAGCCGGTGTTAGTGTTACGCCTCTCTCTTTACATCGTAGACTTGAATTGAGCAAGTTGACACCTACTGAAATATCTTTGCAAATGGATGATAAATCAACTGCCATACCTGTCGGTATTTGTGAGGATGTGCCTGTTGTGGTTGCAAATGTCACTATCTTAACAGACTTTGTTATTCTTGATATTCCCGAGGACGATAGTATGTCGCTTATCCTTGGTAGACCATTTTTGAATACTGTAGGGGCTGTTATTTATTGCAACAAAGGCAATGTCACGTTTCATTAATGGTATGAGAATACGGTACACTTCCCGAGGAAACAATCTCAAATTCATAGCATCAATTCTATTGGAAAAGTTCCAACTATCATTATTGGAGGTTTTGAATTTCCTCTCCCTACTATCAAGAAAAAGTATGATATTCATATTGTTGGGGATGTTCATATCCCCGTTGAGGTAACTTAGTGTTATTCGAAATTTCTCCGGTTTCGTGTTATTCGGAATGAGTTTGTTAACAAGACTTGATCAACCTTGTTAGTGGATTCATTTTGATGATCATGAGATGGATGAAACTAGAAGACACAACCTTCTGTACCCTCTTTTTTACTTTCTGTTATTTAAAATAAATAAAGCAAAAATAGTATTATCTGTCTGTTTTCTGAATTATCCGTGCAATAAAAAAATATACGGAAAATAAAAGTGCTCCAAATGCCCTGCAAATTTAGTATGATTTTTTATGGAATATTTGAGGATTTTAGGCACTGAAATCACTGCAGGAGGGGCAAGCACCAGGCCACGAGAGTGGAGGGCGCGCCCACACCCCCTGGGCGTGCCCCCTGTCTCGTGGGCCCCTGGTGGCCCCCCTCCACTTATGCCAGCACCCACACACTCCATCTTCTTCCCAAAAAAAAATTCCCATCCAGCTCAAGCACGAGTTCTAGCTCATTTTGCTGCGATTTTCGATCTTCTTGCTCAAAGCTTCATTCACAAAACTTATTTGGGAGATTGTTGCTTGGTATGTGACTCCTCCATTAGTCCAATTAGTTTTTGTTCTAGTGCTTTATTCATTGCAAATTTTTACTGCATAGGTGACCCTGTTCTTGAGCTGGCATGTTAAATTTATGAGGTCCCAAGTAATTCTAATGCATGATATAGGCTCTAGGCACTTGTAGGAGTAGTTGCTACCAATCTTGTTTAGTTTTATTCACTTTTATTTTGAAGTTACTAAAATTTCAGAAATTTTTCAGAAAAAGAAATATGTCTAGGAGAATGTATCAAGGTGTTTCCTCAATAAAGAAAGGACCCAGGCTTGCTATGCGTGAGCAAGACGATGAACTACCGAGGGACACAGAAGTACGAGCTTGTGAGTGGCCATCCGACGATTTTATGGTCGAAGCAGGCTTTAAGGAGGAATTTGACGCGTATATGCGTAATGCCGATCTGGAGGACTTCTTTCAAGATAAGTGTCCTCAGTACTATCAATTGACTGATTCATTTGTGCGAAGGTTTAAATACAAATGTACACGTAATTCTCCGAGTGTCCTATTTGATATCTATGATACATCTTATACCATCGACTTAAAGGATTTTACAACTGCTTGCAAACTTCCACAGTGGGCCAATATTAATCATCCCCACAAATCTGAATTTAGATATTTCCTTGCTAGTATTACTGTGGCAGAATCTAGGGATATTGCACAAGCTACCATAGGGAGCATTCATTTTCCTGCTATACATTATTTTGCTCTTTTCATTGGTAGATGCATTAAGGTAAAGATGAAGCATGTCATATGTGTGTGCCTGATCTTTGTGTCCTCAAGAGTGCTGTGTTAGGTTATAAAGATTATAACTTGGAGGCAATAGTTGCACATAGTTGCATAATAACGGCAGAGCTGGAGATTTATTTGGATGAATTTATGTGACCCGTGTGGCAAATTATCTTGGTATAGCCCCACGAGAGGGGGATATGATATTGCCTCCTGCTTATTTAGATTATGACGCTTTGGTCCAACATCATTTTCTTAAGAGGAATGAACAATTCCTCCAGTATCGACTAATCTTTGACAGACGTAGCGCTGTCCATGTTACTCTTCCTGCTCCTTTCCTTTTTGATTAACAGGCAAAAGGAAGATATGTTGTTACCAGGGAGGAAGCAGCTGAACACGAGGGGAGAGCGGAGGCGGCTCACCAACATGCCGCAGCTCAGGAGGCATTTGCTGCTGCATCTCAGTATGACCCCAGTTACAACTACGGATATCAGCCAGGCTATCCTTGGCATTAGACCAACTTAGGCCAAAAGCCTAAGCTTGGGGGAGTACACATTTCTCACCGACTTTACGTTCATGTTCACACACTATTCTAGTCGTCGGTGCTCACACTCTTTCATTGTATTATCCATGCTAGTTTAATTTTCTTTTTCTAGTTTTCTTCTTGTGTGTCTGATAAACCTTAAGAAAAACCAAAAAAATTAGTTAGTTTAATTTCCATGCTTTTAGTAGAATTAAAATGAAAACCCAAAAAGATTTCTCCTTCTTCTTCTTACTTGTCGGGAGCTTTCCCGTGTAAATAGTTTTCTTTTCTTTTCTTTCCTTTGGGGGTCGAGAGTAGAAGACCATATTGAAAATGTTTAGTGGCTCTCATATGCATGATTGTTTATTTAACTTAGAGCCCATATTACTTTGTCTTCTCTCTTAAGTTGAATGCTTGCAGATTCCAGCTTAGTCCAATGCACGTGCACTATTATTATTATACACATCGTTCAGTCGTGCAAGTGAAAGGCAATAACAACGATATATGATGGACTGATTGAGATGAGAGAAGCTGGTATGAACTCGACCTCTCTTGTTTTTGCAAATATAATGAGTTCATCGTTCCTGATTCAACTTATTATGAATTAAACATATTTGCAATGACATTTAGAGATTGTAGTTGCTTGTGTCGTGCTTGATTAGCTATGAGTTATAATGGTTTACCTTACGTGCCAACATGCTATTAGAATGGTTATGATGTGGTATGATGGGATGGTATCCTCCTTTGAATAAATTGAGTGACTCGACTTGGCACATGTTCACGCATGTAGTTGAAACAAATCAACATAGCCTTCACGATATTTATGTTCATGGTGGATTATATCCTACTGATGTTTGTACTCGGTGTGAATTAATTTTAATGCATGTTTATGACTGTTGTCGCTCTCTCAGTTGGTCGATTCCCAGTATCTTGCAAGCCTTCACCTGTACTAAGCGGGAATACTGCTTGTGCATCCAAACTCCTTAAACCCCAAAGTTATTCCATATGAGTCCACTATACCTTCCTATATGCGGTATTTACCTGCCGTTCCAAGTAAATTTGTATGTGCCAAACTCCAAATCTTCAAATGAAATTCTGTTTTGTGTGCTCGCGCAACTCATGTTTCAACTAGGGCTGCCTATATCTTCCATGCTAGGTGGGTTATTCTCAAGAGGAGTGGACTCCGCTCTTCATTCACGAGAAAGGGCCGGTAACCGGGATGCCCAGTCCCATGATCCAAAAAGATCAAAGCAAATCAATATAATTAAACAAAACTCCCCCAGGGCTGTTGTTAGTTGGAGGCACTCGTTGTTTCGAGCAAGCCATGGATTGATGCTTGTTGGTGGTGGGGAGTATAAACTTTTACCATTCTTTTTGGGAACTGCCTATAATGCATGTAGTATGGAAGATACAACCATCTCATAGTTGTTGGCGTTGACAGTGAAAGTATGCCGCTCAAAATGTTATTCAATCTCTATTTTAGAATCGAGCTCTGGCACCTCTACAAATCCCTGCTTCCTTCTGCGAAGGGCCTATCTATTTACTTTTATGTTGAGTCATCACCTTCTTATTAAAAAGCACCCGCTGGAGAGCACACTGTCATTTGCATTCATTACTATTGGTTTATATTGGGTATGACTTGACTAGATGTCTTTTACCATGAATTACAATGTTTATTCAGTCCTTGATCTTTAAAGGTGCTCTGCATTTATGTTTTGTGGTCTCAGAAAGGGCTAGCGAGATACCATTTTGTTAGATCATGTTATGGTTGTTCTGAGAAAGTGTTGTCATCCAAGTTTTATTATTATGGCTCGCTAGCTGATTATGCCATTGCTATGAGTAATTGTGAGACCTAAGTGTTATTGTGAGTATGGTTAGTTCATAATATTTGCTGAAACCTGAATGCTAGCTTTACATATTTACAACAACAAGAGCAAATAGAGTTTGTAAAAGTTTTTCTTTATCACTTTCAGTTTATCAACTGAATTGCTTGAGGAAAAGCAAAGGTTTAAGCTTGGGGGAGTTGATACGTCTCCAACGTATCTACTTTTCCAAACACTTTTACCCTTGTTTTGGACTCTAACTTGTATGATTTGAATGAAACTAACTCGGACTGAAGTTGTTTTCAGCAGAACTGTCATGATGTTATTTTATGTGTAGAAAACAAAAGTTCTCGGAATGTCTTGAAATTCAATGGAGGCAAGTTTTGGAAAATTTAAAAAATACTGGCGAAAGAATCAAGACCAGAGGGCCCACACCCTGTCCACGACGGTGGGGGCGCACCCCCTGTCTCGTGGGCCCCCTGAGGCTCCGCCGACCTCAGCTCCAACTCCATATATTCCGTCTCGCGGAGAAAAAACCCAGAGAGGAAGTTTCATCGTGTTTTACGATATGGAGACGCCGCCAAGCCCTAATCTCTCTCGGGAGGGCTGATCTAGAGTCCGTTCGGGGCTCCGGAGAGGGGGGTTCGTCGCCGTCGTCATCATCAACCATCCTCCATCACCAATTTCATGATGCTCACCGCCGTGCGTGAGTAATTCCATCGTAGGCTTGCTGGACGGTGATGGGTTGGATGAGATTGACCATGTAATCAAGTTAGTTTTGTTAGGGTTTGATCCCTAGTATCCACTATGTTCTGAGATTGATGTTGCTATGACTTTGCTATGCTTAATGCTTGTCACTAGGGCCCGAGTGCCATTATTTCAGATCTGAACCTATTATGTTTTCAAGAATATATGTGTGTTCTTGATCCAATCTTGCAAGTCTATAGTCACCTATTATGTGTTATGATCCGACAAACCCGAAGTGACAATAATCGGTATACTTCTCGGTGATGACCATAGTTTGAGGAGTTCATGTATTCACTATGTGCTAATGCTTTGTGCTAATGCTTTGTTCCGATTCTCTATTAAAAGAGGCCTTAATATTCCTTAGTTTCCACTAGGACCCCGCTGCCACGGGAGGGTAGGATAAAAGATGTCATGCAAGTTCTTTTCCATAAGCACATATGAATATATTCGGAATACGTGCCTACATTACATTGATGAATTGGAGCTCCCTGGCTGGCATGCACTAGCGTGTTGCACGCACAAGATGCTGGCGTCCGACAAGACATTGTACGTCGTCTCCATGCACCAGCATGTTAGACGCCTGTTGAAGGCAATGCAACTCTCGATGTATTGATCGAGTGCACGGTGCACGTATATATAAGTACAAGGGCAGCACTCAGCCTCATCTATATAAGGAAACTAGAGGCGGGGCCGGTAGGAGATTATCCTAACAGATACATGCACATAGTATGTTCACCCCCCCACTCCGCAGTCAATACATCGCCAGTGACGCAGAGACTAGACCGGAACCCCTCAAATGTAGGCGTCGGTAACCCCTTGGTCATAACATTGGCAAACTGCTGAGCCGTAGGAACGTGAAGAACGCGGATGCGCCCAAGAGCCACCTGCTCTCGCACGAAGTGAATGTAGAGCTCAATATGCTTCGTGCGACGATGATGAACGGGGTTGGCAGAGAGGTAGACTGCAGAGACATTGTCACAGTAGACAATGGTGGCCTTCGGGACGTCAAGGAGCAACTCCTGGAGAAGCTGCCGAAGCCACAAGCACTTGGCGACGGCATTGGCCACAACACGATACTCAGTCTTAGCACTAGAGCGGGATACCGTGGGTTGTCGTTTAGACGACCACGATATAAGCGAGGGACCCAAGTAGACGCAGTAGCCGGAAGTGGAGCGACGGGTGTCCGGACAGCCAGCCCAATCAGCGTCACTGTAGGCAAGAAGGTCGGTCAATATATATACTGTTCTCGTTTACTGTTCTTGTTTTTTACTTTATATTTGTACTTTCCTTTATACTTTAAAATATACTTTTCAAAAAGATATTTGCAAAAATGTTGAACAGGTATTTGAAAAATGTTTCATAACTATTAAAAAAATGCTGAAAAGTATTTAAAAATATTAGTTAAGTATTAAAAATGTTGAGTAAGTAGTAAAAAATGTTGAACGATTATTTGTAAAATGTTGAACAAGTATTTGAAAAAATTTGAACATCTATTTTAAAAATGTTGAACAAGTATTTGAACAAAAATTGAATAAACGTTCGCACAATGTTGAACGTGTATACAAAAATGTTGATCACTTATTAAAATATTTTTTTGACATATAAAAATATGTAGAGTGAAAAGGAAAACAAAAGAAAAACAAAAAATGTAGAAGAAAACAGAAAAGCAAACAGAAAAACGGAGAATAAAAAAATAAAAAATAAAAAATGGAGAATACAAAAGAAAAGAAAGAAGAAAAAACAGCTCGACGCGGTTCAAGGAGGCGCGCCCTTTAAAGCAACACGAATTGTAGGGTGGCCAGGTGGCTAGTAGCGTTCTCTTTCTTTTATGGGGACCAGGGTTCGAGCCCTTTTCCTTCTCTTTTTATCCCACAGGGTGCAAAAATGGGCCGGTCCAGTAACGACCAGGACCGCGAAATTATGTAGACGCGATAGTTTCGATGGAATCGCGGAAAGCTGCTGGGCCGAAAAAATCCAGATCGAGAGGCTGGCTTTATTTATTATCGCCCCGTTCGTTTCTATTCCGTCTCTATTTAGTACCACATCGCCTGCTAGAGAACTTGTTTTGCAGCTTAAGTAGTGTGTATACGGCACTCTACTTGCCGATGACGCAAAGCTGTCACCTTAAGTTGCTGTTAAGTCGTGCATGAGAGGGGCCAGAAGTGTGAAATGACGTCAGTCTTTTTTTAAATATAATTTAAAACTGCTTTTGTTAATAACACAATTTATTTTATTTTATTTTTTTGAGGTCCAAAACCTACTTATATTTTGGTTCACAAAACATGAGGTATCTCTTCCGTACTTCTACCGCCGTAGGCAATATCTCTTCATCTTGTTTAAATATTCAACGGATTATGGTCGAATTCTAATGGCTTATACTATAGACCTCAAGGGGAGAAATAAAGAGTTCACCAACTAGAGTTTAATACCTTGAGAAATGAGACTGATGGTCGTGAATAACCTACGCTCCACTCTCTCGACCGGCGGCATGAGAACAACCACTATTGGCATGGTGGTTCCCAATGGGAGACCGAGGTATGTGAAGGGTATCTCTCCAACCGAACGACAAAAAGGTAAACTCTTCCCTCCAAGCATCATCGGTAAACCTGTGAATTCTCCACCCCTCTTCTTGCCGCTCCAGCGGCCAATGGTGGAGAGGGGAATCTCGGTGCCTTCGCTCCGGCTAGTAGTTCAGTTTGGGGTTTTATTTGCCGCGGGTGCGGTGCTCGGGCTGATGGTGACGCCTGTTGTTTGAGTTTGTCTTCCAGGCTCCGATCCTTCTCAATTTTGTTCATCTTGACATAGTAGACGGAGCTCTGGCATAGATTCATGTCGTTTCCTTTGGCCAGCAAAATTAGGGTATCTCATCATGTATGCGCGATGATGAGATTTGGTTTCAGTTGCTTTAGATCTATTCAAGGGTTCAATGCGACGACTACGGCTCGATGACATTTGTCCTTAGGGGCACGTGCACAAAGACTTTCCGACTGTCATTGACAAGATCAAGCCGTCTCTGATAGGAGAGCGGCGACAGCAGCGTATCGGCGGCTCGTTCTGTCAACGGTACCAGTCGTTCAGTGGTCTACAGACTTCAATGTATTTTTTTTATGTTTGAGGTACTTTATACTTCTAATAAACTTTTATAATATATCCAGATCTGTTTGCAAAAGTAAAGTTGTTTTGGGGGTGTGGGTTGGGCGGTCTTGCGTGCTAAAGACACGACAACCGACACAAGCGGCATCAGTTGGGCACCAACTGAGACGTCCACCTCATCAAAATGTGTTCTAGCTCTAACATTACTTGTGGTAGCACAAAATTAGTTCTTTTCTTACTCGAGAGTTACATATTTTACTTTAATTTTTATAATTTCTGAATATTTTCCCAGAAAATTATGAACATTTTAAAATTCATAAACATTTTTTTAGAGTCATGAACATATTTGCGTTGTTTTTTTAAAAGTCTTGAGCATCTTTTCCAATTTTAGAGTACATTTTAGTTTCGAAACTCTAATATGTTTTCCTAAAATTCTTGTATATTTTCAATTCATGAATATTTTTAGAATAAATTTGCTCAAAATGAAAAATAATGAAAACAAACAAAATCAGACAAGGGCTCGCCAACTTACGCCTCACGTGGTTGTTTCCTCGGCTATTTAGCGCTTTGTTTTTTATATTTTTTAAATTGTCAAAATTTCAACAAAAATAGAGGATTTTCTTAAATTTTGCAAAAAAATTGTAGATTACTGAAGAACAGAAACAAATCCATGAACCTATTTAAATACTATTTTTCAAAAAATTCTAAAAATATTATCAATTAATAGACATTTGATAATTCATAAAAATTGATATTTTATTTTGTATAAAATTAATGATTTTTTATTTCATGAAGTTTTTCAAAATTTGATGAGTTTTCGAATTGGATAACAATTAGTAGATTCATGTGCATTGTTTTTTTAATCGAAACTTCTAAAAATGTGGCCCAAGTTGTTTGAACATATGATTTATTTAACAGCGCGAAACACTTTTCTTAATAATTTTTCAATTGTACTTTTTGGAGAACCTTTCCTTTTGACTGCAAAAGTTTGCCATTGCCAAAACTTGATTGCATGGAAAGCAAACTTAATAGATAAGAAGGTTTTGTCGAAAAAAAATACATGCAACTTCTGAAAAATCGTGCCATTTTGAACATTATCTGATTCAGTTTTCTGCTATATATAGAGTTTCCATAAATACTTTTTCCCTACTCAATATGATCATGCATTTATGTTATCCCTTGCTACCTCCGTTTGAGCTTATTAATCACCATGGCATTTGCGGTCAAAGTTTGATTATATATTTAACTAGCACAATGTTAATGCATGTCAACAAAAATTATATTGTTGAATTCGTATTTGAATGTACTTTCCTATTATTTTTGCCAGGTATAATTTAGTTATTAGTTAAAATTGTGTTTAAAATAGGACCGAAAAGACGAGGGGGCTAATAAATCAAGGTAGTACTCACTACTTTCGTTATATGCCATCCAAAGCATGTCATTTGATTCATATGCGGATGTAGTTTCTAAAAAAATAATTTGCCCCACATATTAGCTAGCTAAAGCGTCGACCTAAAACTATGAATACTCTATACACCTAGACCGGAAAAAGGTCGAACATAGGCTAATGGAGTACTAAACAAGAATTCAGTGTCATGCATGCACTATATGCTCACATTGTACAAGCATGTGATGACTCACAAGTATAGGACGCGTGTGATTTGTTCTACTACCAAGTCAATCTTGGTCCATGTTGTCGGAGCTTTCTTATTGAGTTTATTTTGTTGCTATTAGAATTTTCATTTATGCATAGGCCGGATGTAATGATTTAAACCATTCTAAGTAATAAAGCCACCCTTCTTTGAAAAAAATAGTATTTTCATTTGAACTGGAAGTTTACGAAGAAGGGGCTTTGTTGAAATGCATGAGTTTGTTTTCCTATTTTCTTTGGAAGAATGAGATGACCAAGAACATGATCAAGTTTGTAGCTGCTCATCGCCTCATCCTTAAAAAAAGGGTTGTAGCTGCTCACGTAATATTCACACATGGTTGGTGGCATGGCAGTGGCCGGCGGAAGGAAGCTTCTGTTTGACATAGACATTTCATTTTTCTAGATACTACAAGAAATCAGTGGAGCAATTGGTAGGATTATGGCGGATCCTGCACGTGTGTTACAGGTGTTTCTCTCTACTTTGTGCTCCTGATTTGTTTTCCTTACAATATGGCGGATTAATGTATATTCTTTTGAAGTCATAGTACATTCATGGTCTGTATATATGTTTGTATGCTGCAAACCTAAGTCCGGCAGGCAGCAGCTGATTTCTTCATTTGCTATCTTTATATTCTTCAAAGCAATTAAATTTCTTATCTTGCACCTGAGATGAACCTACAATCTAGAGCACAAGGAAACTATAGATCATTTTTTCTATTGCTTCTGCGAACTTAAGTTATGGCTTTTAGAAGTATTTAAACATCATGTCTTTTATATGGTTGTCTACCTTCCCAAAAGAATTGAGGATCAATTGAGCTATCAAACATAATATAGGACACAAAAATAGAAGTGTATGAGCATGTAGTGTATAATTGGGGAGATTACGGGAATGTATTGACAAGTGACAAGCATATTTCCTTGCGTCCTCGATGCTGCTTCCTTAGCTCACATAGTAGTTCTCTTAATACGTATCATACTTGATTCGATCGTGGCCATCATGGTGTTTTTGAGGGAGAGCGAGGCATCTGCCATCGCACAGCTGAAGAAGTCGATGCTCGGGGCGAGGTTGGCCACCGTGGCCGGCATGAAAGATGATGGACTTAAAGGCCGGCGACAGGTTCGCCACCGTCGCACCGTCTCTCAACTTGGCGGAGACGCGAAAGGAGAGCCGTGGTGCCATGAAGACATCCACGCATGCTGCCGTGACCATGACCAGGCCATTGTGCTGGTAATAAAGGTACCTTTTTGCAGGGCGCTGGTAATAAATATACTAATTGTATACAAATCCCCCAGCTTCGAAAACATTAGATAAATATCCAACTTATTATTGAAAAATCTTGATTCAAGATAAATGAAACCTTTCCTATATACTATGAGCTTGGGAAACATTAGATAAATATCCAACTTATTATTGAAAAATCTTGATACAAGATAAATGAAACCTTTCCTATATACAATGAGCTTATTACTGAAGGTTGCATCGATTGTGCTATTATTGCTGAAATAACAGGCTTATGTGAATTTGTCAATCTTTACCTTGTAATAGTGATTGTCAGTCTTTGTGTACCTTGTAATAGTGACTGTCAATTTTTGTGTACCTTGTAATAGTGACACGTGGATGCGTGAAGTTGAGTGATACTCCCTCCGAAAAAATATAAGAGCGTTTAGAGTGGAAAGTCAATTTGGCTCCCGGGGCCAAAAAAATTTAGAAAAAAAATCAAGGCAAAATTTGTTTGTATACTTAGTCACATCCAAGTGCCACCTACAAATTTGAAGGCAAAAAGCTTAAACAGTTTGGCTTGTGCCAAATAAACAAATTGAACACCAAAATGCCATCCCCAATTTGTTTTTTTTGGTCGATGAAACACCGCCGCTCCGCTTCGCATGAAATTGTCATGCATGCTTGCGACACTAACACAAACATCTACAAAAAAATTCAGAATTTTTTGAAAACATTTAATATAATCTTTTGCGTTACTGTTTGCTACTTTATTGATCGATACACTCTTATATTTCTAATTTAAGAGGGAGTACTAATGCTATTTAAGAATGGATGATATATATCCAGTTATCAGTTCTTGGGTGGCGATCGATCTGGCTGGTTAAGGAGATACGAAGATTGCCTAGAAGGAAAAAAAGTGAAGATAATTTATATTCATCGTTGCATGATGAAAACTGGATGTAACCATGTTTAACTCATATTTATAAATTAGAAGAATAATTTGATCAACGTGTCCATATTTTTATTATTCTGTGGCAACGTATGGGTATTTGGCTTTTACCGTAGCAACGCATGGGCATTCTATTAGTGTGTGTGTCTGGCAAGTTGGATGCCAAATAGTAGTGTCGGCATGTGCATGGCGGACCTTTTCGGGACGACCATGAGCCGGGGTCGTGGGGTGCGCCTGCTTTGGCCACACGCTCAACTCGGTCACCAGCAACCTGCACGTTGGTGACGACCATGATGTGGCATGCGCACGCAGCGTCTCGGCGAGGCACACAACTATCAACCGCTCGTTGCCTAAATTGGCGTTCGAGCTTAGCAAGCACCTATCATCCCCCCTTCCTCCGTGCCCTTGTACATTGTTGCCTTCCCAGCCAACTTGTTTCCAGCGCCACTCCGGATCGTGCCCCTCCTTGAACAACGCAATGAGCGGCAACCAGGAGTGCGGGCAGGCACACGAAGCTGGTGTCTTGGGCCATGGTGCGAACTTATCCCATCACACTGGCCTCGTCGAATGATGTCATGACCTAGTTGAGCAGCCATGCATGCGACCCAGCCTTGCCCAAGATCTCCCCGGCTGGCATGCACTAGCGTGTTGCATGCACAAGACGTTGGCCTGCTTTGGCGTCCGACAAGATGTTGTACGTCGTCTCCATGCACCAGCATGTTGGCCGCCTGTTGAAGGCAATGCAACTCCCGATGTATTGATCGGGTGCACGGTGCACGTATATATAAATACAAGGGCAGCCCTCAGCCTCATCTATACAAGAAAACTAGAGGCGGGGCCGGTAGGAGATTATCCTAATAGATACATGCACATAGTATGTTCAACCCCCCTCCCCCTCCGCAGTCAATACATCACCAGTGACGCATAGACTGGACCAGAACCCCTCAAATGTAGGCATCGGTAACCCCCAGGTCATAACATCGGCAAACTGCTGAGCCGTAGGAACGTGAAGAACGCGGATGCGCCCAAGAGCCACCTGCTCTCGCACGAAGTGAATGTAGAGCTCAATATGCTTCGTGCGACGATGATGAACGGGGTTGGCGGAGAGGTAGACTGTAGAGACATTGTCACTGTAGACAATGGTGGCCTTCGAGACGTCAAGGAGCAACTCCTGGAGAAGCTGCCGAAGCCACGAGCACTCGGCGACGGCATTGGCCACAACACGATACTCAGCCTTAACACTGGAGCGGGATACCGTGGGTTGTCGTTTAGACGACCACGATATAAGCGAGGGACCCAAGTAGACGCAGTAGCCGGAAGTGGAGCGATGGGTGTTGATACGTCTCAAACGTATCTACTTTTCTAAACACTTTTGCCCTTGTTTTGGACTCTAACTTGTATGATTTGAATGAAACTAACCCGGACTGACGCTGTTTTCAGCAGAACTGCCATGATGTTGTTTTATGTGTAGAAAACAAAAGTTCTCAGAATGTCCTAAAATTCCACGGAGACAAGTTTTGGAAAATATAAAAAATACTGGCGAACGAATCAAGACCAGGGGGCCCACACCCTGTCCATGAGGGTGGGGGGCGCGCCCCCTGTCTCGTGGGCCCCCTAAGGTTCCGCCGACCTCAGCTCCAACTCCATATATTCCGTCTCGTGGAGAAAAAAACCAGAGAGGAAGTTTCATCGCGTTTTACGATACGGAGCCGCCGCCAAGCCCTAATCTCTCTCGGGAAGGCTGATTTGGAGTCCGTTCGGGGCTCCGGAGAGGGGGATTCGTCGCCGTCGTCATCATCAACCATCCTCCATCACCAATTTCATGATGCTCACCATCGTGCGTGAGTAATTCCATCGTAGGCTTGCTGGACGGTGATTGGTTGGATGAGATTTACCATGTAATCAAGTTAGTTTTGTTAGGGTTTGATCCCTAGTATCCACTATGTTCTGAGATTGATGTTGCTATGACTTTGCTATGCTTAATGCTTGTCACTAGGGACCGAGTGCCATGATTTTAGATCTGAACCTATTATGTTTTCATGAATATATGTGTGTTCTTGATCCTATCTTGCAAGTCTATAGTAACCTATTATGTGTTATGATCCGACAACCCCGAAGTGACAATAGTCGGGATACTTCTCGGTGATGACCATAGTTTGAGGAGTTCATGTATTCACTATGTGCTAATGCTTTGTTACAGTTCTCTATTAAAAGGAGGCCTTAATATCCCTTAGTTTCCACTAGGACCCCGCTGCCACGGGAGGGTAGGACAAAAGATGTCATGCAAGTTCTTTTCCATAAGCACGTATGACTATATTCGGAATACATGCCTATATTACATTGATGAATTGGAGCTAGTTCTGTGTCACCCTATGTTATAGCTATTACATGAGGAATCGCATTCGACATAATTATCCATCAATGATCCAATGCCTACGAGCTTTTCACATATTGTGCTTCGCTTATTTACTTTTTCGTTGCTACTATTACAATTCCTACAAAACTATTATCTTTACTTTTGCCATTGTTACCTTTATTATCATACTACTTTGGTACTAAATACTTTGCTGCAGTTACTAAGTTATCCAGGTGTGGTTGAATTGACAACTCAACCGCTAATACTCAATAATATTCTTTGGCTCCCCTTGTGTCGAATCAATAAATTTGGGTTGAATACTTTACCCTCGAAAGCTGTTGCGATCCCCTACACTTGTGGGTTATCAAGACTAATTTCTGGCGCTGTTGTCGGGGAGCATAGCTCTATTCTCTGAGTCACTTGGGATTTATATCTGTTGATCACTATGAAGAACTTGAAAGACGCAAAAACCAAGATTTTGCCCTCAACTACGAGGGGAGGTAAGGAACTACCATCTAGCTCTGCACTAGATTGTCCTTCTGTTATTAGTAAGCTTGCGACACCTAAACCTGCTACTGCTATGAATTCTGATATGTCGCATGTTATTGATGATGCCACTTCTGCTATGCATGATACTTATGATGAAACTACTTCTGTGCGTGATACTACTTTGCCATTAGGTGAAATTCTTGATGAACAACTTGCTAGGGTTAGAGAGAATGAAATTATTTAAGATGCTATTATTGATGATAGTGATGATGAAAGTTCTCCCCCTGATTATGAATTACCTGTTGTTCCTGAGGGTTATGTTATGGAAGAGGAAGTTGCTGGAGCTATCTTTGCTTGCAAAGATAGATATAATCTTAGAAAGTTATTAGCTAAATGGAAGCAGCAGTCTCTTAATGCTAGAATGAAACCCGACCCTGCTTTTGCTACTTCACCTATCTGTGTTACTGATAAGGATTATGAATTCTCTGTTGATCCTGAAATAATTACTTTGGTTGAATCTGATCCTTTTTATGGCCTTGAATCTGAAACTGTTGTGGCACATCTTACCAAGTTAAATGATATAGCCACCCTGTTTACTAATGATGAGAAGTCTCGCTATTATTATATCCTTAAGATATTTCCTTTCTCATTAAAGGGTGATGCTAAGACTTGGTTTAATTCTCTTGATCTTGGTTGTGTGCGTAGTCCCAAGGATATGATTTATTACTTTTCTGCTATATATTTCCTGCTCATAAGAAACAAGCTGCCTTGCGAGAAATATATAATTTTGTGCAAATCAAAGAAGAGAGCCTCCCACAAGCTTGGGGGAGGCTTATCCGATTACTTAATGCTTTGCCTGATCATCCTCTTAAGAAAAATGAAATACTTGATATCTTTTATGATGGACTAACTGATGCTTCCAAGGACTACTTGGATAGTTGTGCTGGTTGTGTTTTCAGGGAAAGAACAGTCGACGAAGCTGAATTACTATTGAATAATATGTTGACTAATGAAAATAATTGGACTCTTCCTGAGCCAATTCCTGAGGCAATTCCTGAACCAATTGAGCCAACTCCTGAGCCTATTCCTAAACCCACTCCGGAGAAGAGAGGTGTTCTATTTGTCAGTCCTGAAGATATGCAAGAGGCAAAGAAATCAATGAAAGAAAAAGGTATATAAAAGCTGAAGATGTTAAGAATTTACCACCTATTGAAGAAATACATGGTCTTAACATACCACCCGTCGAAGAACCACGTTGTCTTGATAACTCGACACAGGTAGTAAAGGTAAATTCTCTCTATAGATATGGTAAAGTTGAAATTCCCTCTACTAAATTTCATAGCCCATGCTTAGATGAATTTGATGACTTAATGTATAGACAAGAAAGTTTTAATGCTTATGTTGGTAGAGAATTAAAGAATAATGCTTTCGAGATAGGACGTGTGAGTGATTATATGGCTAGATTTAAAGGTGAACTTAAACTCATTAGCAAATATGCTTCTATGGTTGCTACTCAAGCTGAGCAAGTACTTAAAGCTCAAAATGATTTGCTCGATGAATTAAATAATAAACATGACTTTGCTGTTAGAGTGGCTACTAGAACTGGTAGAATGACTCAGGAACCTTTGTATCCTTAAGGCCACCCTAAGAGGATCGAGCAAGATTCTCAGAGAAATAATTTAGAGGCACCTAGCTCTTCTAAAAAGAAGAAAAAGAAAAACCATAGGACTTTGCATGCTTCTAGTGAACCTGTTGTAGACACACCTGAGAATCCCAATGATATTTCTATTTCAGATGCTGAAACACAATCAGCTGATGAACATGAACCTAGTGATAATGTTAATGATAATGTTCATGTTGATGCTCAACCTAGCAAAAATAATGAAGTAGAAGTTGAACCTGCTGTTGATCTTGATAACCCACAATCAAAGAATCAATGTTATGATAAGAGAGATTTCGTTGCGAGGAAGCACGGTAGGGAAAGAGAACCATGGGTTCAGAAACCCATGCCCTTTCCTCCTAAACCATCCAAGACAAAGGATTATGAGGATTTTGAGCGCTTTGCTGAAATGATTAGACCTATCTTCTTACGTATGCGCTTAACTGATATGCTTAAAGTAAACCCTTATGCTAAATATATGAAGGATATCATTACAAACAAAAGAAAGATACCGGAAGCTGAAATTTCCACCATGCTAGCTAATTACACTTTTAAGGGTGGAATACCAAAGAAACTTGGAGATCCGGGGGGTACCAACTATACCATGGTCCATTAAAAGAAATTATGGAACTGCTTTATGTAATCTTGGAGCCGGTGTTAGTGTTTTGCCTCTCTCTTTACATCGTAGACTTGAATTGAGCAAGTTGACACCTACTGAAATATCTTTGCAAATGGATGATAAATCAACTGCCATACCTGTCGGTATTTGTAAGGATGTGCCTATTGTGGTTGCAAATGTCACTATCTTAATAGACATTGTTATTCTTGATATTCCCGAGGACGATAGTATGTCGATTATCCTTGGTAGACCATTTTTGAATACTGTAGGGGCTGTTATTGATTGCAACAAAGGCAATGTCACTTTTCATGTTAATGGTAATGAGAATACGGTACACTTTCCGAGGAAACAATCTCAAGTTCATAGCATCAATTCTATTGGAAAAGTTCCAACTATCATTATTGGAGGTTTTGAATTTCCTCTCCCTACTGTCAAGAAAAAATATGATATTCTTATTGTTGGGGATGTTCATATCCCCGTTGAGGTAACTTAGTGTTATTCGAAATTTCTCCGGTTTCGTGTTATTCGGAATGAGTTTGTTAACAAGACTTGATCAACCTTGTTAGTGGATTCATTTTGATGATCATGAGATGGATGAAACTAGAAGGCACAACCTTCTGTACCCTCTTTTTACTTTCTGTTACTTAAAATAAATAAAGCGAAAATAGTATTATCTGTCTGTTTTCTGAATTATCCGTGCAATAAAAAAATATACCAAAAATAAAAGTGCTCCAAATGCCCTACAAATTTAGTAAGATTTTTTATGGAATATTTGAGGATTTTAGGCACTGAAATCACTGCAGGAGGGGCAAGCACCAGGCCACAAGAGTGGAGGGCGCGCCCACACCCCCTGGGCGTGCCCCCTGTCTCGTGGGCCCCTGGTGGCCCCCCTCCACTTATGCCAGCACCCACACACTCCATCTTCTTCCCAAAAAATCCCCATCTAGCTCAAGCACGAGTTCTAGCTCATTTTGCTACGATTTTCGATCTTCTTGCTCAAAGCTTCATTCACAAAACTACTTTGGGAGATTGTTGCTTGGTATGTGACTCCTCCATTGGTCCAATTAGTTTTTGTTCTAGTGCTTTATTCATTGCAATTTTTTACTGCATTGGTGACCCTGTTCTTGAGCTGGCATGTTAAATTTATGAGGTCCCAAGTAATTCTAATGCATGATATAGGCTCTAGGCACTTGCAGAAGTAGTTGCTACCAATCTGTTTAGTTTTATTCACTTTTATTTTGAGGTTACTAAAATTTCAGAAATTTTTCAGAAAAAGAAATATGTCTAGGAGAATGTATCAAGGTGTTTCCTCAATAAAGAAAGGACCCAGGCTTGCTATGCGTGAGCAAGACGATGAACTACCGAGGGACACAGAAGTACGAGCTTGTGAGTGGCCATCCGACGATTTTATGGTCGAAGCAGGCTTTAAGGAGGAATTTGACGCGTATATGCGTAATGCCGATCTGGAGGACTTCTTACAAGATAAGTGTCCTCAGTACTATCAATTGACTGATTCATTTGTGCGAAGGTTTAAATACAAATGTATACGTAATTCTTCGAGTGTCCTATTTGATATCTATGATACATCTTATACCATGGACTTAAAGGATTTTACAACTGCTTGCAAACTTCCACAGTGGGCCAATATTAATCATCCCCACAAATCTGAATTTAGAGATTTCCTTGCTAGTATTACTGTGGCAGAATCTAGGGATATTGCACAAGCTACCATAGGGAGCATTCATTTTCCTGCTATACATTATTTTGCTCTTTTCATTGGTAGATGCATTAAGGTAAAGATGAAGCATGTCATATGTGTGTGCCTGATCTTTGTGTCCTCAAGAGTGCTGTGTTAGGTTATAAAGATTATAACTTGGGGGCAATAGTTGCACATAGTTGCATAATAACGGTAGAGCTGGAGATTTATTTGGATGAATTTATGTGACCCGTGTGGCAAATTATCTTGGTATAGCCCCACGAGAGGGGGATATGATATTGCCTCCTGCTTATTTAGATTATGACGCTATGGTCCAACATCATTTTCTTAAGAGGAATGAACAATTCCTCCAGTATCGACTAATCTTTGACAGACGTAGCGCTGTCCATGTTACTCTTCCTGCTCCTTTCCTTTTTGATTAACAGGCAAAAGGAAGATATGTTGTTACCAGGGAGGAAGCAGCTGAACACGAGGGGAGAGCGGAGGCGGCTCACCAACATGCCGCAGCTCAGGAGGCATTTGCTGCTGCATGTCAGTACGACCCCAGTTACAACTACGGATATCAGCCAGGCTATCCTTGGCATTAGACCAACTTAGGCCAAAAGCCTAAGCTTGGGGGAGTACACATTTCTCACCGACTTTACATTCATGTTCACACACTATTCTAGTCGTCGATGCTCATACTCTTTCATTGTATTATCCAGGCTAGTTTAATTTTCTTTTTCTAGTTTTCTTTTTGTGTGTCTGATAAACCTTAAGGAAAACCAAAAAAATTAGTTAGTTTAATTTCCATGCTTGTAGTAGAATTAAAATGAAAACCCAAAAAGATTTCTCCTTCTTCTTCTTTGATGAGGAGCGAACCTCGAGGCGAGGGTCGATCCGTTGTTGGCCCGATCTTTCACGGCACAAAAATCCATCACAGCAAGAACTCGTCACAGGTTTACGAAGACGCTCGCAAATCCCGCGGAAACAACACGCCAACCCCTCGATCCGAAGGAATAACATGGACGAACCGTATAGGTTTAGCTTGTAATCTCCCACGCTATGCGTCGTGGGAACTCACACGCTAGTAGAGACTTTTGACAAGATTTCTCAAAACTCAATAATGGCCGATGGCCAGAACACACACGGTGTCTAATTCATCTCAAAATAACCTGACCTCTTACAACGATGCATAAGGCTTTATATATAACCACTCAAACCTGGCCTAACCCCTCACGCACGCACACAAGTTGGAAAAGAAAATAAATTAGTACTATAAAATAAAAGAGTCCAATCCTTTTACATCTTGGATTAGATTTTCTAGCTAACTTAATCTTGTGCGCCATATTTCTTTCTGGCGGGCCCCAACCGATGCTTTTCAAGGAAAGGAAGTTCCATGCAAAATTTCTGGATAATACGTGACCAATTTTCTCCTTACATGGCAATAACAAAACTAAGAATCTTGGCTGTGCCTGCTTCCTTTTAAACCAGCGAGCTGCACCTTTATCTCTCCAATTAGAGTCCCACATAAAATCATCTATACGTGTCCAAATTGAATCATGATCTACCTCCGTCGGTCTAGGCAGCGCAAACAAATTAATGGTACCTCTTATTTTATTGGAGCTCCGAATAAGACCTGAACCTGATGTATTTAGAACTGAATCAGCTAATGCTTTGACCTGGTACGTGCATGTAGTAGCATATGCATGCGCCATTTGGTCCATGTTAAACATATGATAAGCAGCATGGGCCGAACCAACATGCATGCGTTCAAATCCTTGAACAACTGCAACATCAACACGACTGGAGCTAGGATTGGTCATATCATTCTTACTTGTTGGGAGCTTTCCCGTGTAAATAGTTTTGTTTTCTTTTCTTTCCTTTGGGGGTCCAGAGTAGAAGACCATATTGAAAATGTTTAGTGGCTCTCATATGCATGATTGTTTATTTAACTTAGAGCTCATATTACTTTGTCTTCTCTCTTAAGTTGAATACTTGCAGATTCCAGCTTAGTCCAATGCACATGCACTATTATTATTATACACATCGTTCGGTCGTGCAAGTGAAAGGCAATAACGACGATATATGATGGACTGATCGAGATGAGAGAAGCTGGTATGAACTCGACCTCTCTTGTTTTTGTAAATATGATGAGTTCATCGTTCCTGATTCAGCTTATTATGAATTAAACATATTTGCAATGACATTTAGAGATTGTAGTTGCTTGTGCCATGCTTGATTAGCTATGAGTTATAATGATTTACCTTACGTGCCAACATGCTATTAGAATGATTATGATGTGGTATGATGGGATATTATCCTCCTTTGAATAAATTGAGTGACTCGACTTGGCACATGTTCACGCATGTAGTTGAAACAAATCAATATAGCCTTCACGATATTTATGTTCATGGTGGATTATATCCTACTGATGTTTGTACTCGGTGTGAATTAATTTTAATGCATGTTTATGACTGTTGTCGCTCTCTCAGTTGGTCGCTTCCCAGTCTCTTGCTAGCTTTCACCTGTACTAAGCGGGAATACTGTTTGTGCATCCAAACTCCTTAAACCCTAAAGTTATTCCATATGAGTCCACTATACCTTCCTATATGCGGTATTTACCAGCCGTTCCAAGTAAATTTGTATGTGCCAAACTCCAAATCTTCAAATGAAATTCTGTTTTGTATGCTCGAGCAGCTCATATTTCAACTAGGGGCTGCCTATATCTTCCATGCTAGGTGATGAGGAGCGAACCTCGAGGCGAGGGTCAATCTGTTGTTGGCCCGATCTTTCACGGCACAAAAATCCATCGCAGCAAGAACTCGTCGCAGGTTTACGAAGATGCTCGCAAATCCCGTGGAAACAACACGCCAACCCCTCTTTCCGAAGGAATAACATGGACGAACCGTATAGGTTCAGCTTGTAATATCCTACGCTATGCGCCGTAGGAACTCACACGTCAGTAGAGACTTTTGACAAGATTTCTCAAAACTCGATAATGGCCGATGGCCCGAACACGGTGTCTAATTCATCTCAAAATAACCTCCCCTACAATTATCATATGCTATGGCTATTTATATCAGTATAGCTGACCCAAACATGAGTGCGCTACAAGAAAGAAATATAAACAGGACTCTCCTAAGAAATATCAACCGAATCTAATTAAATCTAAGCAATAAAAACTCTTTTTATTTGTGCGTCACATATTTGGTTTGCCCTTCTTGGTGGCCCCCACCCGGACTCCTTCAACGTGAGCAAATTCCATGTACATGTTCTGGAACCCATCGTGGCGTAGTCCGTGCATGGTAAGAAGTAAAACCAGAAATAAACATTGATTCCCTGCCTTCTAAACCAGCGTATCTCCTTCTTATCTTCTAGTAGCAAACTTGCATGAGATTCCTGATGTTGCACGCTTGTTGATCTGGATAAGAAATACAAAAGTAGTTTAATACTTTCCTCCTTGTGGGTCACAAACGTAGCTTGGCTTAAGCCATGGTTAAACTCAACGGGCCTATGCCCAATGGATCCAACCACATGCATGTGTGGGTATTGAGCGTTCTCATCTATGTGATCTCGATCATCAGCTCGTGCATCATCTTGAGCATCAATAGTAATAGGAGCAGGCATGGCCATATCATCCTCCCTCCCTTTAAGAGAAAACGTCCTCGATTTCGTGTCAGTCTCTATAACAACGACATAATCTGCGGAATGAACGTGCGCCGAAAAAATTTCAGTAGGTTTGACTTCCTTTTTTGCTTCTTCTTGTTCCTTCATCTTTTGTTGTCGCTCTTTCCTCCATGTCTTGAATAACTTCTTCTCCATGGCCACGAGGACATATTTTGTACCCCGTTCGACAGTATACATTTTGGCGCGATAGTCATGCGTAGCATAGTTTTTCTTGTACCATGGCTCTCCCAGTAGCATATGACACGAAACCATGGGCACTGGAATTACGTCGCACAAAACCTCACAAGAAAATTTCCCGATTGAAAACAGTACCATAGTTTGGTGCGTGATGTCGAGCTTGTCGTGGCACCTCCTCAGCATGTACGGTCGTGGATGTGGTGTAACTGATAGCTCCAGCTTCTCCACCATGTCGATGCCGACCGCGTTGACCGAGCTATCATGGTCAATCGTCGTGGCACAAACTTTCTCTCCCACTTTACAGTAGGTGTGAAAAAGTTCAGCACCATAACCTTTCTCCTCCAGCAAAAAATCGCCGGAGAGCCTCCAGGACCTCCTTGGTGACGGCGCACCGGCCGTCTCCTCCGAAGTGCCATGCGAAACGCCGGTCTCTGATACCACTTGATGAGGAGCGAACCTCGAGGCGAGGGTCGATCTGTTGTTGGCCCGATCTTTCACGGCACAAAAATCCATCGCAGCAACAACTCGTCGCAGGTTTACGAAGATGCTCGCAAATTCTGTGGAAACAACACGCCAACCCCTCGTTCCGAAGGAATAACGTGGACGAACCGTATAGGTTCAGCTTGTAATCTCCTACGCTATGCGCCGTAGGAACTCACACGCCAGTAGACTTTTGACAAGATTTCTCAAAACTTGATAATGGCCGATGGCCGGAACACACACGGTGTCTAATTCATCTAAAAGATAACCTCCCCTACAATTAGCATATGCTATGGCTATTTATATCAGTATAGCCAACCCAAACATGAGTGCGCTACAAGAAAGAAATATAAACAAGACTCTCCTAAGAAATATCAACCGAATCTAATTAAATCTAAGCAATAAAAACTCTTTTTATTTGTGCGTCACATATTTGGTTTGCCCTTCTTGGTGGCCCCCACCCGGACTCCTTCGACGTGAGCAAATCCCACGTACATGTTCTGGAACCCATCGTGGCGTAGTCCTTGCATGGTAAGAAGTAAAACCAGAAATAAATATTGATTCCCTGCCTTCTAAACCAGCGTATCTCCTTCTTATCTTCTAGTAGCAAACTTGCATGAGACTCCTGATGTTGCACGCTTATTGATCTAGATAAGAAATACAAAAGTAGTTTAATACGTTCCTCCTTGTGGGGCACAAACGTAGCTTGGCTTAAGCCATGGTTAAACTCAACGGGCCTATGCCCAATGGATCCAACCGCATGCATGTGTGGGTATTGAGCGTTCTCATCTATGTGATCTCGATCATCAGCTCGTGCATCATCTTGAGCATCAATAGTAATAGGAGCAGGCATGGCCATATCACTAGGTGGGTTATTCTCAAGAGGAGTGGACTCCACTCCTCATTCACGAGAAAGGGTCGGTAACCGGGATGCCCAATCCCATGATCCAAAAAGATCAAAGCAAATCAATATAATTAAACAAAACTCCCCCAGGGCTGTTTTTAATTGGAGGCACTCGTTGTTTCGAGCAAGCCATGGATTGATGCTTGTTGGTGGTGGGGAGTATAAACTTTTACCATTCTGTTTGGGAACTGCCTATAATGCATGTAGTATGGAAGATACAACCATCTCATAGTTGTTGCGTTGACAGTGAAAGTATGCCGCTCAAAATGTTATTCAATCTCTATTTTAGAATCGAGCTCTGGCACCTCTACAAATCCCTGCTTCCCTCTGCGAAGGGCCTATCTATTTACTTTTATGTTGAGTCATCACCTTCTTATTAAAAAGCACCCGCTGGAGAGCACACTGTCATTTGCATTCATTACTATTTGTTTATATTGGGTATGACTTGACTGGATGTCTTTTACCATGAATTACAATGTTTAGTCAGTCCTTGATCTTTAAAGGTGCTCTGCATTTATGTTTTGCGGTTTCGGAAAGGGCTAGCGAGATACCATTTTGTTAGATCATGTTATGATTGTTTTGAGAAAGTGTTGTCATCCGGGTTTTATTATTATGGCTCTCTAGCTGATTATGCCATTGCTATGAGTAATTGTGAGACCTAAGTGTTATTGTGAGTATGGTTAGTTCATAATATTTGCTGAAACCTGAATGCTGGCTTTACATATTTACAACAACAAGAGCAAATAGAGTTTGTAAAAGTTTTTCTTTATCACTTTCAGTTTATCAACTGAATTGCTTGAGGACAAGCAAAGATTTAAAATTGGGGGTGTTGATACGTCTCCAACGTATCTACTTTTCCAAACACTTTTATCCTTGTTTTGGACTCTAATTTGTATGATTCGAATGAAACTAACCCAGACTGACGTTGTTTTCAGCAGAACTGCCATGATGTTGTTTTATGTGTAGAAAACAAAAGTTCTCGGAATGTCTAGAAAATCCACGGAGGCAAGTTTTGGAAAATATAAAAAATACTGGCAAAAGAATCAAGACCAGGGGGCCCACACCCTGTCCACGAGGGTGGGGGCGCGCCCCCCTGTCTCGTGGGCCCCCTGAGGCTCCGCCGACCTCAGCTCCAACTCCATATATTCCGTCTCGCGGAGAAAAAACCCAGAGAGGAAGTTTCATCGTGTTTTACGATACGGAGCCGCCGCCAAGCCCTAATCTCTCTCGGGAGGGCTGATCTGGAGTCCGTTCAGGGCTCCGGAGAGGGGGATTCGTCGCCGTCGTCATCATCAACCATCCTCCATCACCAATTTCATGATGCTCACCGCCGTGCGTGAGTAATTCCATCGTAGGCTTGCTGGACGGTGATGGGTTGGATGAGATTGACCATGTAATCAAGTTAGTTTTGTTAGGGTTTGATCCCTAGTATCCACTATGTTCTGAGATTGATGTTGCTATGACTTTGCTATGCTTAATGCTTGTCACTAGGGCCCGAGTGCCATGATTTCAGATCTGAACCTATTACGTTTTCATGAATATATGTGTGTCCTTGATCCAATCTTGCAAGTCTATAGTCACCTATTATGTGTTATGATCCGACAAACCCGAAGTGACAATAATCGGTATACTTCTCGGTGATGACCATAGTTTGAGGAGTTCATGTATTCACTATGTGCTAATGCTTTGTTCCGGTTCTCTATTAAAAGGAGGCGTTAATATCCCTTAGTTTCCACTAGGACCCCGCTGCCACGGGAGGGTAGGACAAAAGATGTCATGCAAGTTCTTTTCCATAAGCACATATGAATATATTCGGAATACGTGCCAACATTACATTGATGAATTGGAGCTCCCCGGCTGGCATGCACTAGCTTGTTGCACGCACAACACGTTGGCCTGCTCTGGCGTCTGACAAGACGTTGTACGTCGTCTCCATGCACCAGCATGTTAGACGCCTGTTGAAGGCAATGCAACTCTCGATGTATTGATCGGGTGCACGGTGCACGTATATATAAGTACAAGGGCAGCACTCAGCCTCATCTATATAAGGAAACTAGAGGCGGGGCCGGTAGGAGATTATCCTAACAGATACATGCACATAGTATGTTCAACCCCCCTCCCCACTCCGCAGTCAATACATCACCAATGACGCATAGACTAGACCGGAACCCCTCAAATGTAGGAGTCGGTAACCCCTTTGTCATAACATTGGCAAACTGCTGAGCCGTAGGAACGTGAAGAACACGGATGCGCCCAAGAGCCACCTGCTCTCGCACGAAGTGAATGTAGAGCTCAATATGCTTCGTGTGACGATGATGAACGGGGTTGGCAGAGAGGTAGACTGCAGAGACATTGTCACAGTAGACAATTGTGGCCTTCGGGACGTCAAGGAGCAACTCCTGGAGAAGCTGCCGAAGCCACGAGCACAAGGCGACGGCATTGGCCACAACACGATACTCAGCCTCAACACTGGAGCGGGATACCGTGGGTTACCGTTTAGACGACCACGATATAAGCGAGGGACCCAAGTAGACGCAGTAGCCGGAAGTGGAGCGACGGGTGTTGATACGTCTCCAACGTATCTACTTTTCCAAACACTTTTACCCTTGTTTTGGACTCTAACTTGTATGATTTGAATGAAACTAACCCGGACTAACGTTGTTTTCAGCAGAACTGCCATGATGTTGTTTTATGTGTAGAAAACAAAAGTTCTCGAAATGTCCTGAAAATCCACGGAGGCAAGTTTTGGAAAATATAAAAAATACTGGCAAAAGAATCAAGACCAGGGGGCCCACACCCTGTCCATGAGGGTGGGGGCGCGCCCTCCTGTCTCGTGGGCCCCCTGAGGCTCCGCCGACCTCAGCTCCAACTCCATATATTCCCTCTCGCGGAGAAAAAACCCAGAGAGGAATTTTCATTGCGTTTTACGATACGAAGCCGCCGCCAAGCCCCAATCACTCTCGGGAGGGCTGATTTGGAGTCCGTTCGGGGCTCCGGAGAGGGGGATTCGTCGCCGTTGTCATCATCAACCATCCTCCATCACCAATTTCATGATGCTCACCGCCGTGCATGAGTAATTCCATCGTAGGCTTGCTGGACGGTGATGGGTTGGATGAGATTTACCATGTAATCAAGTTAGTTTTGTTATGGTTTGATCCCTAGTATCCACTATGTTCTGAGATTGATGTTGCTATGACTTTGCTATGCTTAATGCTTGTCACTAGGGCCCGAGTGCCATGATTTCAGCTCTGAACTTATTATGTTTTCATGAATATATGTGTGTTCTTGATCCTATCTTGCAAGTCTATAGTCACCTATTATGTGTTATGATTCGACAACCCCGAAGTGACAATAATCGAGATACTTCTCGGTGATGACCATAGTTTGAGGAGTTCATGTATTCACTATGTGCTAATGCTTTGTTATGGTTCTCTATTAAAAGGAGGCCTTAATATCCCTTAGTTTCCACTAGGACCCCGCTGCCACGGAGGGGTAGGCCAAAAAATGTCATGCAAGTTCTTTTCTATAAGCACGTATGACTATATTCGGAATACATGCCTACATTACATTGATGAATTGGAGCTAGTTCTGTGTCACCCTATGTTATAGCTATTACATGAGGAATCACACCCGACATAATTATCCATCACTGATCCAATGCCTACGAGCTTTTCACATATTGTGCTTCGCTTATTTACTTTTCCGTTGCTACTATTACAATTCCTACAAAACTATTATCTTTACTTTTGCCACTGTTACCTTTATTATCACACTACTTTGCTACTAAATACTTTGCTACAGATACTAAGTTATCCAGGTGCGGTTGAATTGACAACTCAACTGCTAATACTCAATAATATTCTTCGGCTCCCCTTGTGTTGAATCAATAAATTTGGGTTAAATACTTTACCCTCGAAAGCTGTTGCGATCCCCTACACTTGTGGGTTATCAAGACTAATTTCTGGCGCCGTTGACAGGGAGCATTGCTCTATCCTCAGAGTCACTTGGGATTTATATCTGTTGATCACTATGAAGAACTTGAAAGACGCAAAAACCAAGATTTTGCCCTCAACTCCGAGGGAAGGTAAGGAACTGCCATCTAGCTCTGCACTAGATTCTCCTTCTGTTATTAGTAAGCTTGCGACACCTAAACCTGCTACTGCTATGAATTCTGATATGTCGCATGTTATTGATGATGCCACTTCTGCTATGTATGATACTTATGATGAAACTACTTCTGTGCGTGATACTACTTTAGCATTAGGTGAATTTCTTGATGAACAACTTGCTAGGGTTAGAGAGAATGAAATTATTGAATATGCTATTATTGATGATAGTGATGATGAAAGTTCTCCCCCTGATTATGAATTACCTATTGTTCCTGAGGGTTATGTTATGGAAGAGGAAGCTGCTAGAGCTATCTTTGCTTGTAAAGATAGATATGATCTTAAAAAGTTATTAGCTAAATGGAAGCAGCAGTCTCTTAATGCTAGAATGAAACCTGACCCTGCTTTTTCTACTTCACCTATCTGTGTTACTGATAAGGATTATGAATTCTCTGTTGATCCTGAAATAATTACTTTGGTTGAATCTGATACTTTTTATGGCCTTGAATCTGAAACTGTTGTGGCACATCTTACGAAGTTAAATGATATAGCCACCCTGTATACTAATGATGAGAAGTCTCGCTATTATTATATCCTTAAGATATTTCCTTTCTCATTAAAGGGTGATGCTAAGACTTGGTTTAACTCTCTTGATCTTGGTTGTGTGCGTAGTCCCCAGGATATGATTTATTACTTCCCTGCTAAATATTTCCCTGCTCATAAAAAACAAGCTGCCTTGCGGGAAATATATAATTTTGTGCAAATCAAAGAAGAGAGTCTCCCACAAGCTTGGGGGAGGCTTCTCCGATTACTTAATGCTTTGCCTGATCATCCTCTTAAGAAAAATGAAATACTTGATATCTTTTATAGTGGACTAACCGATGCTTCCAAGGACTACTTGGATAGTTGTGCTGGTTGTGTTTTCAGGGAAAGAACAGTCGACGAAGCTGAATTACTATTGAATAATATGTTGACTCATTAAAATAATTGGACTCTTCCTGAGCCAATTCCTGAGGCAATTGCTGAACCAATTGAGCCAACTCCTGAGCCTATTCCTAAACCCACTCCGAAGAAGAGAGGTGTTCTATTTCTCAGTCCTGAAGATATGCAAGAGGCAAAGAAATCAATGAAAGAAAAAGGTATAAAAGCTGGAGATGTTAAGAATTTACCACCTAATGAAGAAATACATGGTCTTAATATACCACCTGTCGAAGCACATTGTCTTGATAACTCGACACATGTAGTAAAGGTAAATTCTCTCTACAAATATGATAATGTTGAAATTCCCTCTACCAAATTTCATAGCCCATGCTTAGATGAATTTGATGACTTTATGGCTAGACAAGAAAGTTTTAATGCTTATGTTGGTAGAGAATTAAAGAATAATGCTTTCGAGATAGGACGTGTGAGTGATTATATGGCTAGAGTTAAAGGTGAACTTAAACTCATTAGCAAATATGCTTCTATGGTTGCTACTCAAGCTGAGCAAGTACTTAAAGCTCAAAATGATTTGCTCGATGAATTAAATAATAAACATGACTTTGCTGTTAGAGTGGCTACTAGAACTGGTAGAATGACTCAGGAACCTTTGTATCCTGAAGGCCACCCTAAGAGGATCGAGCAAGATTCTCAGAGAAATAATTTAGAGGCACCTAGCTCTTCTAAAAAGAAGAAAAAGAAAAATCGTAGGACTTTGCATGCTTCTAGTGAACCTGTTGTAGACACACCTGAGAATCCCAATGATATTTCTATTTCTGATGCTGAAACACAATCAGGTGATGAACATGAACCTAGTGATAATGTTAATGATAATGTTCATGTTGATGCTCAACCTAGCAAAAATAATGAAGTAGAAGTTGAACCTGCTGTTGATCTTGATAACCCACAATCAAAGAATCAACGTTATGATAAGAGAGATTTCGTTGCTAGGAAGCACGGTAGGGAAAGAGAACCATGGGTTCAGAAACCCATGCCCTTTCCTCCTAAACCATCCAAGACAAAGGATGATGAGGATTTTGAGCGCTTTGCTGAAATGATTAGACCTATCTTCTTACGTATGCGCTTAACTGATATGCTTAAAGTAAACCCTTATGCTAAATATATGAAGGATATCATTACAAACAAAAGAAAGATACCGGAAGCTGAAATTTCCACCATGCTAGCTAATTACACTTTTAAGGGTGGAATACCAAAGAAACTTGGAGATCCGGGGGTACCAACTATACCATGGTCCATTAAAAGAAATTATGTTAGAACTGCTTTATGTGATCTTGGAGCCGGTGTTAGTGTTATGCCTCTCTCTTTATATCGTAGACTTGAATTGAGCAAGTTGACACCTACTGAAATATCTTTGCAAATGGATGATAAATCAACTGCCATACATGTCGGTATTTGTGAGGATGTGCCTGCTGTGGTTGCAAATGTAACTATCTTAACAGACGTTGTTATTCTTGATATTCCCGAGGACGATAGTATGTCGATTATCCTTGGTAGACCCTTTTTGAATACTGCAAGGGCTGTTATTGATTGCAACAAAGGCAATGTCACTTTTCATGTTAATGGTAATGAGCATACGTTACACTTTCCGAGGAAACAATCTCAAGTTCATAGCATCAGTTCTATTGGAAAAGTTCCAACTATCATTATTGGAGGTTTTGAATTTCCTCTTCCTACTGTCAAGAAAAAGTATGATATTCTTATTGTTGGGGATGTTCATATCCCCGTTGAGGTAACTTAGTGTTATTCGAAATTTCTCTGGTTCCGTGTTATTCGGAATGAGTTTGTTAACAAGACTTGATCAACCTTGTTAGTGGATTCATTTTGATGATCATGAGATGGATGAAACTAGAAGGCACAACCTTCTGTACCCTCTTTTTACTTTCTGTTATTTAAAATAAATAAAGCAAAAATAGTATTATCTGTCTCTTTTCCGAACTATCCGTGCAATAAAAAAAATATCCCGAAAATAAAAGTGCTCCAAATGCCCTGCAAATTTAGTATGATTTTTATGGAATATTTGAGGATTTTAGGCACTGAAATCACTTCACGAGGGGCAAGCACCAGACCACGAGAGTGGAGGGCGCGCCCACACTCCCTGGGCACGCCCCCCTATCTCGTGGGCCCCTGGTGGCCCCACTCCACTTATGCCAGCACCCACACACTCCATCTTCTTCCAAAAAAAATCCCCATCCAGCTCAAGCACGAGTTCTAGCTCATTTTGCTGCGATTTTCGATCTCCTTGCTCAAAGCTCCATTCACAAAACTGCTTTGGGAGATTGTTGCTTGGTATGTGACTCCTCCATTGGTCCAATTAGTTTTTGTTTTAGTGCTTTATTCAGTCTTGCATGTTAAATTTATGAGGTCCCAAGTAATTCTAATGCATGATATAGGCTCTAGGCACTTGTAGGAGTAGTTGCTACCAATCTTGTTTAGTTTTATTCACTTTTATTTTGAAGTTACTAAAATTTCAGAAATTTTTCAGAAAAAGAAATATGTCTAGGAGAATGTATCAAGGTGGTTCCTCAATAAAGAAAGGACCCAGGCTTGCTATGCGTGAGCAAGACAATGAACTACCGAGGGACGCAGAAGTATGAGCTTGTTAGTGGCCATCCGACGATTTTATGGTCGAAGCAGGCTTTAAGGAGGAATTTGACGCGTATGTGCGTAATGCCGATCTGGAGGACTTCTTACAAGATAAGTGTCCTTAGTACTATCAATTGACCGATTCATTTGTGCGAAGGTATAAATACAAATGTACACGTAATTCTCCGAGTGTCCTATTTGATATCTATGATACATCTTATACCATGGACTTAAAGGATTTTACAACTGCTTGCAAACTTCCACAGTGGGGCAATATTAATCATCCCCACAAATCTGAATTTAGATATTTCCTTGCTAGTATTACTGTGGCAGAATCTAGGGATATTGCACAAGCTACCATAGGGAGCATTCATTTTCCTTCTATACATTATTTTGCTCTCTTCATTGGTAGATGCATTAACAGTAAAGATGAAGAATGTCATATGTGTGTGCCTGATCTTTGTGTCCTCAAGAGTGATGTGTTAGGTTATAAAGATTATAACTTGGGGGCAATAGTTGCACGTAGGTTGCATAATAACGGTAGAGATGGAGATTTATTTGGAGGAATTTATGCGACCCATGTGGCAAATTATCTTGGTATAGCCCCACGAGAGGGGGATATGATGTTGCCTTCTGCTTATTTAGATTATGACGCTATGGTCCAACATCATTTTCTTAATAGGAATGAACAATTCCTCCAGTATCGACTAATTTTTGACAGACATAGCGCTATCCATGTTACTCTTCCTGCTCCTTTCCTTTTTTATTACCAGGCAAAAGGAAGATATGTTGTTACCAGGGAGGAAACAGCTGAACACAAGGGGAGAGCGGAGGCGGCTCGGCAACATGCCGCAGCTCAGGAGGCATTTGTTGCTGCATCTCAGTACGACCCCAGTTACAACTACGGATATCAGCCAGGCTACCCTTGGCATTAGACCAACTTAAGCCAAAAGCCTAAGCTTGGGGGAGTATGCATTTCTCACCGACTTTACATTCATGTTCACACACTATTCTAGTCGTCGGTGCTCATACTCTTTCATTGTATTATCCATGCTAGTTTAATTTTCTTTTTCTAGTTTTCTTTTTGTGTGTCTGATAAACCTTAAGAAAAACCAAAAAACTTAGTTAGTTTAATTTCCATGCTTGTAGTAGAATTAAAATGAAAACCCAAAAAGATTTTCCTTCTTCTTCTTACTTGTTGGGAGCTTTCTAGTGTAAATAGTTTTCTTTTCTTTTCTTTCCTTTGCGGGTCGAGAGTAGAAGACCATATTGAAAATGTTTAGTGGCTCTCATATGCATGATTGTTTATATAACTTAGAGCCCATATTACTTTCTCTTCTCTCTTGAGTTGAATGCTTGCAGATTCCAGCTTAGTCCGATGCACGTGCACTATTATTATTATACACATCGTTCGGTCGTGCAAGTGAAAGGCAATAATGACGATATAGGATGGACTGATCGAGATGAGAGAAGCTGGTATGAACTCGACCTCTCTTGTTTTTGTAAATAGGATGAGTTCATCGTTCCTGATTCAACTTATTATGAATTAAACATATTTGCAATGATATTTAGAGATTGTAGTTGCTTGTGCCATGCTTGATTAGCTATGAGTTATAATGGTTTACCTTACGTGCCAACATGCTATTAGAATGATTATGATGTGGTATGATGGGATGGTATCCTCCTTTGAATAAATTGAGTGACTCGACTTGGCACATGTTCACGCATGTAGTTGAAACAAATCAACATAGCCTTCACGATATTTATGTTCATGGTGGATTATATCCTACTGATGTTTGTACTCGGTGTGAATTAATTTTAATGCATGTTTATGACTGTTGTCGCTCTCTCAGTTGGTCGCTTCCCAGTCTCTTGCTAGCCTTCACCTGTACTAAGCGGGAATACTCCTTGTGCATCCAAACTCCTTAAACCCCAAAGTTATTCCATATGAGTCCACTATACCTTCCTATATGCGGTATTTACCTGCCGTTCCAAGTAAATTTGTATGTGCCAAACTCCAAATCTTCAAATGAAATTCTGTTTTGTATGCTCGAGCAGCTCATGTTTCAACTAGGGCTGCCTATATCTTCCATGCTAGGTGGGTTATTCTCAAGAGGAGTGGAATCCGCTCCTCATTCACGAGAAAGGGCCGGTAACCGGGATGCCTAGTCCCATGATCCAAAAAGATCAAAGCAAATCAATCTAATTAAACAAAACCCCCCCAGGGCTGTTGTTAGTTGGAGGCACTCGTTGTTTCGAGCAAGCCATGGATTGATGCTTGTTGGTGGTGGGGGAGTATAAACTTTTACCATTCTGTTTGGGAACTGCCTATAATGCATGTAGTATGGAAGATACAACAATCTCATAGTTGTTGTGGTGACAGTGAAAGTATGCCACTCAAAATGTTATTCAATCTCTATTTTAGAATCGAGCTCTGGCACCTCTACAAATCCCTGCTTCCCTCTGCGAAGGGCCTATCTATTTGCTTTTATGTTGGGTCATCACCTTCTTATTAAAAAGCACCCGCTGGAGAGCACACTGTCATTTGCATTCATTACTATTGGTTTATATTGGGTATGACTTGACTGGATGTCTTTTACCATGAATTACAATGTTTAGTCAGTCCTTGATCTTTAAAGGTGCTCTGCATTTATGTTTTGCGGTCTCAGAAAGGGCTAGTGAGATACCATTTTGTTATATCATGTTATGATTGGTTTGAGAAAGTGTTGTCATTCGAGTTTTATTATTATGGCTCGCTAGCTGATTATGCCATTGCTATGAGTAATTGTGAGACCTAAGTGTTATTGTGAGTATGGTTAGTTCATAATATTTGCTGAAACCTGAATGCTGGCTTTACATATTTACAACAACAAGAGCAAATAGAGTTTGTAAAAGTTTTTCTTTATCACTTTCAGTTTATCAACTGAATTGCTTGAGGACAAGCAAAGATTTAAGCTTGGGGGTGTTGATACGTCTCCAACGTATCTACTTTTCCAAACACTTTTATCCTTGTTTTGGACTCTAATTTGTATGATTCGAATGAAACTAACCCAGACTGACGTTGTTTTCAGCAGAACTGCCATGATGTTGTTTTATGTGTAGAAAACAAAAGTTCTCGGAATGTCTAGAAAATCCACGGAGGCAAGTTTTGGAAAATATAAAAAATACTGGCAAAAGAATCAAGACCCGGGGGCCCACACCCTGTCCACGAGGGTGGGGGGCGCGCGCCCCTTTCTCGTGGCCCCCCTGAGGCTCCGTCGACCTTAGCTCCAACACCATATATTCCGTCTCACGGAGAAAAAGAACAGAGAGGAAGTTTTAACGCGTTTTACGATACGGAGCCGCCGCCAAGCCCTAATCTCTCTCGGGAGGGCTGATCTGGAGTCCGTTCGGGGCTCCAGAGAGGGGGATTCGTCGCCGTCGTCATCATCAACCATCCTTCATCACCAATTTCAGGATGCTCACTGCCGTGCGTGAGTAATTCCATCGTAGGCTTGCTGGACGGTGATGGGTTGGATGAGATTTACCATGTAATCAAGTTAGTTTTGTTAGGGTTTGATCCCTAGTATCCACTATGTTCTGGGATTGATGTCGTTATGACTTTGCTATGCTTAATGCTTGTCACTAGGGCCCGATTGCCATGATTTCAGATCTGAACCTATTATATTTTCATGAATATATGTGTGTTCTTGATCCTATCTTGCAAGTCTATAGTCACCTATTATGTGTTATGATCCGACAACCCCGAAGTGACAATAATCGAGATACTTCTCGGTGATGACCATAGTTTGAGGAGTTCATGTATTCACTATGTGCTAATGCTTTGTTCCGGTTCTCTATTAAAAGGAGGCCTTAATATCCCTTAGTTTCCACTAGGACCCCGCTGCCACGGGAGGGTAGGACAAAAAATGTCATGCAAGTTCTTTTCCATAAGCACATATGACTATATTCGGAATACGTGCCTACATTACATTGATGAATTGGAGGTAGTTCTGTGTCACCCTATGTTATAGCTATTATATGAGGAATCGCATCCGACATAATTATTCATCACTGATCCAATGCTTACGAGCTTTTCACATATTGTGCTTCGTTTATTTACTTTTGCCACTGTTACCTTTATTATCATACTACTTTGCTACTAAATACTTTGCTGCAGACACTAAGTTATCCAGGTGTGGTTGAATTGACAACTCAACTGCTAATACTCAATAATATTCTTTGGCTCCCTTTGTGTGGAATCAATAAATTTGGGTTGAATACTTTACCCTCGAAAGCTGTTACGATCCCTACACTTGTGGGTTATCAGGTGTCCGGACAGCCAGCCTAATGGGTAGGCACACGAAGCTGGGGTCTTGGGCCATGCTGCGAACTTATCCCATCACGCTGGCCTCGTCGAATGATGTCACGACCCAGTTGAGCAGCCATGTGACCCAGCCTTGCCCAGGATCTCCCCGGCTGGCATGCACTAGCGTGTTGCACGCACAAGACGTTGGCCTGCTCTGGCGTCCGACAAGACATTGTACGTCGTCTCCATGCACTAGCATGTTAGCCGCCTGTTTAAGGCAATGCAACTCTCGATGTATTGATCGGGTGCACGGTGCACGTATATATAAGTACAAGGGCAGCACTCAGCCTCATCTATACAAGGAAACTAGAGGCGGGGCCGGTAAGAGATTATCCTAACAGATACATGCACATAGTATGTTCAACCCCCCTCCCCTCCGCAGTCAATACATCACAAGTGACGCATAGACTGGACCGGAACCCCTCAAATGTAGGCGTCGGTAACCCCTTGGTCATAACATCGGCAAACTGCTGAGCCGTAGGAACGTGAAGAACGCGGATGCGCCCAAGAGCCACCTGCTCTCGCATGAAGTGAATGTAGAGCTCAATATGCTTCGTGCGACGATGATGAACAGGGTTGACAGAGAGGTAGACTGCAGAGACATTGTCACAGTAGAGAATGGTGGCCTTCGGGACGTCAAGGAGCAACTCCTGGAGAAGCTGCCGAAGCCACAAGCACTCGGCGACGGCATTGGCCACGGCACGATACTCAGCCTTAGCACTTGAACGGGATACTGTGGGTTGTCGTTTAGACGACCATGATATAAGCGAGGGACCCAAGTAGACGCAGTAGCCGGAAGTGGAGCGACGGGTGTCCGGACAGCCAGCCCAATCGACGTCACTGTAGGCAAGAAGGTCGGTCAATATATATACTGTTCTCGTTTACTGTTCTCGTTTTTTGCTTTATATTTGTACTTTCCTTTATACTTTAACATATACTTTTCAAAAACATATTTGCAAAAATGTTGAACAGGTATTTGAAAAATGTTTCATAACTATTAAAAAAATGCTAAAAAGTATTTAAAAATATTAGTGAAGTATTAAAAATGTTGAGTAAGTAGTAAAAAATGTTGAACGATTATTTGTAAAATGTTGAACAAGTATTTGAAAAAATTTGAACATCTATTTTAAAAATGTTGAACAAGTATTTGAAAAAAAATTGAATAAACGTTCGCACAATGTTGAACGTGTATACAAAAATGTTGATCACTTATTAAAATATTTTTTTGACATATGAAAATATGTAGAGTGAAAAGGAAAACAAAAGAAAAACAAAAAATGTAGAAGAAAACAGCAAAGCAAACAGAAAAACGGAGAAGAAAAAAATAAAAAATAAAAAATGGAGAATACAAAAGAAAAGAAAGAAAACCAGGACGGGAAAAAGGAAAAAACGGCTCGACGCGGTTCAAGTAGACGTTCTCTTTCTTCTATGGGGACCAGGGTTCGAGCCCTTTTCCTTCTCTTTTTATCCCACAGGGTGCAAAAATGGGCCCGTCCAGTAACGACCAGGACCGCGAAATTATGTAGACGCGATAGTTTCGATGGAATCGCGGAAAGCTGCTGGGCCGAAAAAATCCACATCGAGAGGCTGGCTTTATTTATTATCGCCCCGTTCTATTCCGTCTCTATTTAGTACCACATCGCCTGCTAGAGAACTTGTTTTGCAGCTTAAGTAGTGTGTATACGGCACTCTACTTGCCGATGACGCAAAGCTGTTCCAATAAGTCTGTCGAGGCAAAAAGCAGTCACAACATACTTCTGGCCGGGCCAGGCCGTGGGCCTGTCACCTTAAGTTGCTGTTAAGTCGTGCATGAGAGGGGCCAGAAGTGTGAAATGGCGTCAGTCTTTTTTTAAATATAATTTAAAACTGCTTTTGTTAATAACACAATTTATTTTATTTTATTTTTTTGAGGTCCAAAACCTACTTATATTTTGGTTCACAAAACATGAGGTATCTCTTCCGTACTTCTACCGCCGTAGGCAACATCTCTTCATCTTGTTTAAATATTCAACGGATTATGGTCGACTTCTAATGGCTTATACGATAGACCTCAAGGGGAGAAATGAAGAGTTCACCAACTAGAGTTCAATACCTTGAGAAATGAGAGGGGCCAGAAGTGTGAAATGGCGTCAGTCTTTTTTTAAATATGATTTAATACGTTAAGTCGTGCATGAGAGGGGCCAGAAGTGTGAAATGGCGTCAGTCTTTTTTTAAATATGATTTAAAACTGCTTTTGTTAATAACACAATTTATTTTATTTTATCTTTTTGAGGTCCAAAACCTACTTATATTTTGGTTTACAAAACATGAGGTATCTCTTCCGTACTTCTACCGCCGTAGGCAACATCTCTTCATCTTGTTTAAATATTCAACGGATTATGGTCGAATTCTAATGGCTTATACTATAGACCTCAAGGGGAGAAATGAAGAGTTCACCAACTAGAGTTTAATACCTTGAGAAATGAGACTGATGGTCGTGAATAACCTACGCTCCACTCTCTCGACCGGCGGCATGAGAACAACCACTATTGGCATGGTGGTTCCCAATGGGAGACCGAGGTATGTGAAGGGTATCTCTCCAACCGAACGACAAAAAGGTAAACTCTCCCCTCCAAGCTTCATCGGTAAACTTGTGAATTCTCCACCCCTCTTCTTGCCGCTCCGGCGGCCAATGGTGGAGAGGGGAATCTCGGTGCCTTCGCTCTGTCTAGTAGTTCAGTTTGGGGTTTTATTCGCCGCGGGTGCGGTGCTCGGGCTGATGGTGACGCCTGTTGTTTGAGTTTATCTTCCAGGCTCCTATCCTTCTCAATTTTGTTCATCTTGACATAGTAGACGGAGCTCTGGCGTAGATTCGTGTCGTTTCCTTGGGCCAGCAAAATTAGGGTATCTCGTCATGTATGCACGATGGCGAGATTTGGTGTCAGTTGCTTCAGATCTATTCAAGGGTTCAATGCGACGACTACGGCTCCATGACATTGGTCCTTAGGGGCACGTGCACAAAGACTTTCCGACTGTCATTGACAAGATCAAGCCGTCTCTGATAGGAGAGCGGCGACAGCAGCGTATCGGCGGCTCGTTCTGTCAACGGTACCAGTCGTTCAGTGGTCTACAGACTTCAATGTATTTTTTATTATGTTTGAGGTGCTTTATACTTCTAATAAACTTCTATAATATATCCAGATCTGTTTGCAAAAGTGAAGTTGTTTTGGGGGTGTGGGTTGGGCGGTCTTGCGTGCTAAAGACACGGCAACCGACACAAGCGGCATCAGTTCGGCACTAACTGAGAATGTCTACCTAGTCAAAATGTGTTCTAGCTCTAACATTACTTGTGGTAGCACCAAATTAGTTCTTTACTTAATTGAGCGCTATGTGTTTTCCTTTTGTTTTAATAATTTCTGAATATTTTCCCAGAAAATGATGAACCTTTTAAAATTCAGAAACAGTTTTTAGATTCATCAACATATTTATGTTATTTTTTAAGTCTTGAGCAATGTTTTCCATTTTTATTGCCAATTTTAATTTTGATACCCTAATATGTTTTTTTTATAAATTCTTGCATATTTTTAATTCATGAACGTTTTTACAATATATTTCCTCAAAATTAAAAACAATGAAAACAGACAAAATCGGACAATGGCTGGCCGACTTATGTCCGGCGTGGTTGTTTCATCGACTATTTAGCGCTTTGTTTTTACATATTTTAAAATTGTTGAAATTTTCACAAAAAATAGAGGATTTTTTTAATTACGAAAACATTTTTACAGATTCATGAAGAATAGAAACAAATCCATGAACATATTTTATAAATATTTTTTCAAAAAATTATAAAACTATTTTCAATTAACAGACATTTTCTATTTCAGAAAATTTAATATTTTATTTTGTATAAAATTCCTGATTTTTTTAATTTGTGAAGTTTTTCCAAATTTGATGTGTTTTAAAATTGGAGAACAATAAGTAGATTCGTGTGCATTGATTTTTTTTTAAAATCGCAACTTTTAAAATTGTGGCCCAAGTTGTTTGAACATATGATTTTATTTAACAGTACGAAACTCTTCTCTTAATATTTTTTTATTCTACTTTTAGAAAGATCTTTCCTTTTTATCATGCAAAAGTTCGTCCTTGCCAAAACCTGATCGCATGTCCTCAACATGCAACATTAGTGTCAATTTACTTATGGAAAGCCAACAGAAATGATAAGCAGGTTTGCACTAAAAATCACCTGAAACTTTTTGAAATCATGCAATTTAGAACGTCATCTGGTTCAGTTTTCTGCTTTATATACAATTTCCATTAATGTTTTTCCCTACTCAATATGATCATGCATTTATGTTGATCCTTGCTACCTCCATCTGGGCTTATTAATCTCCATCGCATTTGGGGTCAAAGTTTGATCATATGTTTCAAAATGTTAATGCATGTCACCAAACATTATATTGTTGAATTGTTATTTGAATATAGTTTGTAGTGATATTATTTTTCTAGATATAATTTAAATTTTATTAGTTAAAATCATGGTCAAAATACCACCCAAAATAAGTGGGGGACAAATAAATCAGGACAAAAGTACTACTACTCACTACTTTCATTATACCTCTTGAGACTGCTGTCCTAAAAATTAGTAGTTTCTCCTCTCGCTAGGCTTACCTCCTCTCTCGCGACTTTACGCCGCGCCGTTGAGCTTCTTTGATCTCGTGCTACCGGTCCCTCCCGTCTATGATTCTCCCTCGCCTCTCCCACCCAGTCGTCTTCGAGTTGAGCAAGGGGCATCCTTGTGTCGCTTCCGGGCCTTGGCGCAGTACGTTGGTTCGGCTTTGGGCATCCGTTTAGGAACAACTAGGATTTTCGGCCATGGCTCATGATGCAGCAGCTTCAGCGTCTTGTGAAGAAAAGGGGTTGGTGGACCTTATGAATGAACTAGGGATCATTGATGAGGATCTCGATGACCTAGTGTATGACTATGAGGATGAAGTGTCAGATGAATCTTCTAATCTGCGCTGGTTGGCTATAGGCAAAGTGCATACCTCTCGTGAGTATGGTGATTTCTGGTTCCACAAAAACATGAGGAACGCATGGGATCTTGCACAATCTGTTAAAATTTCATTCGTTGGGAGGTAATCTATACACTATGCAGTTTTCATGCCTCCATATGATGGTTCTACCAAACCTTCCTCCATTGACCTAAACACATCCAAAATCTGGATTCAGATTCATGACCTGCCTGTTGGCTTTGAAAAATTGATGAAACCTCATCCTGAGAAAGTAGGAGAGTTCTATGCTAAGGATAAGGATGTCGGTGACTTTGCTGGCAATATCTATAGATCTACGGTTATTATTGTTGGGGAATGTAGTAATTCAAAAAATTCGTACGATCACGCAAGATCTATCTAGGAGATGCAAAGCAACAAGACGGGAGAGTGTATCCACGTACCCTCATAGACAAAAAGCGGAAGCGTTTAGTAACGCGGTTGATGTAGTCGAACGTCTTCACGGTCCAATCGACCAAGTACCGAACGTACGCGGCACCTTTGTGTTCAGCACACGCTCAGCATGATGACGTCCCTCGAGCACTTGATCCAGTAGAGGGTCGACGGAGAGTTTCATCAGCACGTCGGCGTGGCGATGGTGTTGATGATGTTACCGGCGCAGGGCCTAAGCACTACGACGATATGACCGAGGTGTTAAACTATGGAGGGGGGCACCTGATGACCCACAAGTGTAGGGGATCTATCGTAGTCCTTTCAATAAGTAAGAGTATCGAATCCAACGAGGAGCAGAAAGAAATGATAAGCGGTTTTCAGTAAGGTTTTCTCTGCAAGCACTGAAATTGTAGGTGATAGATAGCTTTGTGATAAGATAAATAGTAACGAGTAACAAGTAAATAAAGTAAATAAAGTGCAGCAAGGTGGCCCAATCCTTTATGTAGCAAAGGATAAGCCTGGACAATTTCTACTAATGAGAAAGGAGCTCCCGAGGACACATGGGAATTATCGTCAAGCTAGTTTTCATCACGTTCATATGATTCGTGTTCAGTACTTTGATAATTTGATATGTGGGTGGACCGGTGCTTAGGTACTGTCCTTACTTGGACAAGCATCCCACTTATGATTAACCCCTATTGCAAGCATCCACAACTACAAAAGAAGTACTAAGGTAAACCTAACCACATCATTAGACGCATGGATCCAAATCAGCCCCTAACGAAGCAACGCATAAACTAGGGTTTAAGCTTCTGTCACTCTAGCAACCCATCATCTACTTATTACTTCCCAATGCCTTCCTCTAGGCCCAAATAATGGTGAAGTGTCATGTAGTCGACGTTCACATAACACCACTAGAGGAGAGACAACATACATCTCATCAAAATATCGAACGAATACCAACTTCACATGACTACTAATAGCAAGACTTCACCCATGTCCTCAGGAACAAATGTAACTACTCACAAAGCATATTCATGTTCATAATCAGAGGTGTTATAATATGCATTAAGGATCTGAACATATGATCTTCCACCAAGTAAACCAATAAGTATCAACTACAAGGAGTAATCAAGACTACTAGCAACCCACAAGTACCAATTTGTGGTTTTGGATACAAGATTGGACACAAGAGATGAACTAGGGTTTGAGAGGAGATGGTGCTGGTGAAGATGTTGATGGAGATTGACCCCCTCCCAGTGAGAGGATCGTTGGTGATGACGTTGGTGATGATTTCCCCCTCCCGGAGGGAAGTGTCCTCGACAGAACAGTTATGCCAAAGCCCTAGAGTGGTTCCGCCAAGGTTCCGCCTCGTGGCGGCGGAGTTTCGTCCCGTAAGCTTGCCCATGATTTTTTTCCAGGGTAAAAGCCTTCATATAGCGGAAGATGGACACTGGAGGGCCACCAGGGGGCCCAAGAGACAGGGGGCGTGCCCAGTAGGAGGGGACGCGCCCCCACCCTCCTGGCCAAGGTGTGGGCGCCCTGATGTATTTCTTTTGCTCAATAATTCTTAATAAATCCAAAATATGTTTCGTGGAGTTTCAGGACTTTTGGAGCAGTGCAAAATAGGTTTCCAATGTTTGCTCCTTTTCCAGCCAGAATTCCCGCTGCCGGCATTCCCCCTCTTCATGGTAAACCTTGTAAAATAAGAGAGAATAGCCATAAGTATTGAGATAAAGTGTGTAATAACAGCCCATAATGCAATAAATATTGATATAAAAGCATGATGCAAAATGGACGTATCAACTCCCCAAGCTTAGACCCCGCTTGTCCTCAAGCAGAAGCCGATATCGAAGAATATGTCCACATGTTTAGAGATAGAGGTGTCGATAAAAATAAAATATGAACATGAGGGCATCATGATCATTCTTATAACAACAATATATATAGATTCCATCATATGATTTCTTATGCTTAAGTAACAATCAATTCACAATATCAAGTATGGTTCAAAAACTTCATTGAGAACTAACAAACTATAATCTCAGTCATTGAAGCAATTGCAATTTATCATAACATCAGAAAGAGTCAACAAAAGAGCTTTTCAACAAGTCCACATACTCAACTATCATATAGTCTTCTACAATTGCTAACACTCACGCAATACTTGTGGTTATGGAGTTTCAGCCGGACAATGAGAAAGATAGGGGCTTATTGTGTTGCCTCCCAACGTATTCACCTTTAGGTGATGTCAACAATAATAGTCCATGCTAACGAACATCCAATTGGATATATATATATCATGATCTTTCAAACATGAGGAGCTTGCGAAAGGATAAAATGAAAAAGGGAAAGGTGAAGATCACCTTGACTCAAGTAAAAAGTAAAAACATAAAGTAAGTACATAAAGTAAAAGATATGCCCTTCGCAGAGGGAAGCAGAGGTTGTCATGCGCTTTTAGGGTTGGATACACAAAATCTTAGTACGAAAGAATGTCACTTTATATTGCCACTTGTGTATGGACCTTTATTATGCAGTCCGTCGCTTTTATTGCTTCCATAACAAGTTCGTATAAAGCTTATTTTCTCCGCACTAATAAGTCATGCATATTTAGAGAGCAATTTTTATTGCTTGCACCGATGACAACTTACTTGAAGGATCTTACTCAATCCATAGGTAGATATGGTGGACTCTCATGGCAAAACTGTGTTTTAAGGATATTTGGAAGCACAAATAGTATCTCTACTTGGTGCTAGGAATTTGGCTAGCATGAGGGGGAAAGGCAAGCTCAACATGTTTGGAAGGTCAATGACAATATACTTTAACTGAGATGTGAGAAAACATAAACCATTACGTTGTCTTCCTTGTCCAATGTCAACTCTTTTAGCATGTCATACTTAATGAGTGCTCACAATCATAAAATATGTCCAAGATAGTATATTTATATGTGAACCTCTCTTTCCTTATCACTTCCTATTAATTGCAACGATGACCAAAACTATGTTTATTAACTCTCAACAATTTTTATGCCTCATACTTTCTATATGTGAAGTGGTCACTAACTATAAGATCAATATGAACTTTTTAATTCTTTCTACTTTCTCAAGATCATAGGAACATAGCAAAGCCCTTGACTCAACACTAATCTTTATTATAGATAGCTCACGGACTCGATTACAAAAAGAGATCACAAAGCAAAACTCAAAACTACTTGATATCAAAACTTCAATCTACTAGATCAAGATACTACTAAAAGGATCGAACTAAATAAAACGGTAAAGGTAGGAGTGTGATGGTGATACGATACCGGGGCACCTCCCCCAAGCTTGGCAGTTGCCAAAGGGAGTGCCCATACCCATGTGATTATGTCCTCAGAGGTGGTGAAGTAGGAGTTGTTGATGACGGTGGATAATCGCACATTGAGCGTAAAAGCTGCTCCAGCTTGCGGATAATGCCCTTGAGTCCGGCGATATGATCCTTCAACAGAATATTCTCCTGTGTGAGATACTTGTTCTGTATGCGAGCTAACTCTATCATCTTGAAAGCTTCAATCTCTGTTGGAGTAAATAGGTTAGGTAAAAGTTGAGGGATGGCTTCTTCTTCCACTGCCGGAACTTGAGCCTCCATGGCCTTCTGGATCCCTTCATCCTTGTGGGTCTCCTCCGGTTCTTGTTTTTCAGCTCTATCTTCAATAGCCAAGCATCCTTGTCTTCATTGTTGAGGGAGGGTGATGCCATAGTGCTCTAGATCTGAAACAGAAACAACTCGAAATGAAAACAGAGCATATTTGCGTGATACGGTGGTCAAAACCTTCGGGAGTATATATAATGAATTTTTACCGACTAAAATACGTAACATGCAAGAAAAGGGAGACTGGGAGGCACACGAGGTGGCCACAAGACAGGGGGGCGCGCCCTCCACTCTCGTGGGGGCCTCGTGCCCCTTTCGGACTACTTCTTCATTCCTAAAATTCTTAAATAATCCAAAACTGACAAAAATTGCCATTGGAGTTGTTTTGGAGTCGGTTTACTTACCGTACCACATACCTATTCCTTTTCGGAGTCTGGACCGTTCTGGAAAGTGTCCCTTATGTATTCCTCCGGGGTTACGGTTTCAATAATATTAGTTTCAACATTAATAGGATTACCTGAAATATAATGTTTAATTCTTTGACCGTTTACCACCCTCGGACTTGTGCCTTCAAAGTTGTTGATCTTTATGGCACCAGAACGATAGACCTCCTCGATAATGTAGGGACCTTCCCATTTAGGGAGAAGCTTTCCTACAAAAAATCTTAAACGAGAGTTGAATAATAACACATAATCTCCTACGTTAAACTCAAGCTTTTGTATCCTTTTATCATGCCAGCGCTTGATTTTTTCTTTGAATAGCTTGGATTCTCATAAGCTTGGGCTCTCCATTCATCAAGTGAGCTAATATCAAACAACCTCTTCTCATTGGCAAGTTTGAAGTCATAATTGAGCTCTTTAATAGCCCAATATGCTTTATGTTCAAGTTCAAGAGGTAAATGACAAGCTTTTCCATAAACCATCTTATATGGAGACATACCCATAGGATTTTTGTATGTAGTTCTATAGGCCCATAATGCATCATCAAGTTTTTTGGACCAATTCTTTCTAGATCTATTAACAGTCTTTTGCAAAATTAACTTGAGCTCTCTATTGTTCAACTCTACTTGACCACTAGACTGCGGATGATAAGGAGATGCGATTCTATGATTAACATCATATTTAGCAAGCATCTTACGGAAAGCACCATGAATAAAATGTGAACCACCATCAGTCATAAGATATCTAGGGACTCCAAACCTCGGAAAATAACTTCTTTGAGCATTTTAATAGAAGTGTTATGATCAGCACTACTAGTTGGAATAGCTTCTACCCACTTAGTAACGTAATCAACAACAACTAAAATATGTGTATAACCATTAGAGGCAGGAAAAGTCCCATATAATCAAAGCCCTAAACATCAAACGGTTCAATAATAAGAGAATAATTCCTAGGCATTTCTTGATGTCTGCTAATGTTACCTATTCTTTGACATTCATCACAAGATAATACAAACTTACGAGCATCTTTGAAGAGAGTAGGCCAATAAAAACCAGATTGTAGTACCTTGTGTGCAGTTCTATCTCCAGCGTGGTGCCCTCCGTAGGATTAAGAGTGACACTTGCGTAGGATCTATTCCTGTTCATGCTCAGGCACACAACGTCTAATAACACCATCTACTCCTTCTTTATAAAGGTGTGGGTCATCCCAAAAGTAATGTCTTAAATCATAAAAGAATTTTTTCTTTTGCTGGTATGTGAAGCTAGGTGGTATAAATTTAGCAACAATATAATTAGCATAATCAGCATACCATGGAGTAGTACGAGAAGCATTAATGACTGCTAATTGTTCATCAGGAAAGCTATCATCAATAGGCAGTGGGTCATCAAGAACATTCTCTAACCTAGACAAGTTGTCTGCAACGGGGTTCTCAGCTCCCTTTCTATCAATAATATGCAAATCAAATTCTTGGAGTAGGAGAACCCATCTAATGAGTCTAGTCTTAGCGTCTTTCTTTTCCATAAGATATTTAATAGCAGCATGATCAATGTGAATAGTAACTTTGGAATCAACAATATAAGGTCTAAACTTATCACATGCAAACACAACTGCTAAGAATTCTTTTTCAGTAGTAGCATAATTTCTTTGGGCAGTATCAAGAGTCTTACTAGCATACTGGATAACATTCAATTTCTTATCAACTCTTTGCCCTAGAACAACACCTACAACATAATCACTAGCATCACACATAATTTCAAAAGGTAAATTCCAATCAGGTGGCTGAACAACAGGTGCAGTGATCAAAGCTTTCTTAAGTATTTCAAATGCTTCTACACAATCATCATCAAAGACAAAGGGAATATCTTTTTGCAACAAATTAGTCAAAGGCCTAGAGATCTTAGAAAATTCCTTAATGAACCTCCTATAAAAACCGGCATGACCAAGGAAACTTCTTATACCTTTTATGTCCTTGGGACATGGCATCTTTTCAATAGCATCAACTTTGGCTTTGTCAACTTCAATACCTCTCTCGGAAATCTTATGCCCCAAGACAATGCCTTCATTAACCATAAAGTGACACTTTTCTCAATTCAAAACGAGACTAGTGTCTTCGCATCTCTGCAAAACTCGATCAAGGTTGCTCAAACAATTATCAAAGGAGGATCCATAAACGGAGAAGTCATCCATGAATACCTCACAAATCTTTTCACAAAAATCAGAGAATATAGCCACCATGCATCTTTGAAAGGTAGCAGGTGCATTACATAAACCAAAAGGCATACGTCTATAAGCAAAGGTACCGAAAGGGCAAGTAAAAGTAGTTTTTAATTGATCACCCGCTGACACAGGTATTTGAGAGAAACCAGAATAACCATCTAGAAAGCAAAAAAGTGTGTGTTTGGATAGTCTTTCTAGCATTTGATCAATAAAAGGTAATGGGTAATGATCTTTCTTAGTAGCCTTATTTAACTTACGAAAATCAATTACCATCCTATAACCTGTAATAATTCTTTGCGGGATCAATTCATCTTTATCATTAGGAACAACGATAATACCTCCCTTTTTAGGAACACAATGGACAGGGCTTACCCAATCACTATCAGCAACGGGATAAATTATACCTGCCTCAAGGAGCTTTAGTATCTCCTTTCTTACCACTTCTTTCATCTTGGGATTTAGTCGTCGTTGAGGATCTCTAACTGGTTTGGCATCATCCCCCAATTTAATTTTGTGTTGGCATAACGTGGGACTGACGCCCTTAAGATCATCCCGAGTATATCCAATAGCAGCTCGGTGCTTCTTCAGAGTTTTCAATAATCTTTCTTATTCTTGCTCTGGAAGGTTAGCAGTAATAATAACAGGATATATTTTCTTTTCATCAAGATAAGCATACTTAAGATTGTCAGGTAAAGGTTTGAGTTCAAACACGGGATCACCCTTGGGTGGAGGGGGATCCCCAAGAATTTCAACAGGAAGATTATGTTTTAGCACCGGTTCCTGTTTAAGGAATACTTCATCTATTTCCCTTCTTTCCTTCATAAACATATCATTTTCATGGTCTAGCAAATATTGTTCTAACGGATCAGTAGGAGGCACAGCAATGGAAGCAAGACCAATAATATCATCCTTACTAGGTGGTTCCCTATCACGAGGTAGTCTACAAAACTTAGCAAAATTAAACTCATGAGACATACCATCTAAGCCAATGGTGACCATATCTTTTTCACAATCAATCTTAGCACTAGCTGTATGTAAGAAGGGTCTACCAAAAATAATTGGACAGAAGCAATCTTGTGGGGAGGCAAGAACAAGAAAATCAGCAGAGTATTTAACTTTCCCACACAAACCTTCAACATCTCTAACAATCCCAACTGGTTTAATGGTATCCCTATTAGCAAGCTTAATAGTAACATCAATGTCTTCTAATTCAATGGGTGCAATGTCGTGCATAATTTCTTTATATAAATCATAAGGTATCGCACTAGCACTAGAACCCATATCACATAAACCATGATAACAATGATCTCCTATTTTAACAGAAATAACAAGCATGCCTACGACAGGTCCATGTATCTTAGTATCTGGTCTAGCAATATTAGCAGTTTCATCACATAAATAAATAACATGCCCATCTAAGTCATCATCTAAGAGATCTTTAAACATAGCAATACTAGGTTCAACATTGATTTTCTCAGGAGGTGTATAATTCCTAGTATTACTCTTCCGAACAACAGTCGAAGTTTTAGCATGATCCTTTATCCTAACAGGAAATGGGGTTTCTCAACATAAGTAGTAGGAACAATAGGAGGTGATAGTCTTTTCTTCAACTGTAATAGGTGCAACTACTTTCACTTCAACAGGAGGATTATATTTAAACCACTTCTCTTTAGGGAGATCAACGTGAGTAGCAAAAGATTCACAGAAAGAAGCTACTATCTCAGAGTCAAGTCCATACTTAGCGCTAAATCCACGAAAAGCATCGGTATCCATAAAAGATTTAACACAATCGAACTTAGGTGTCATACCTGACTCCTTACCATTGTCGGAACCCCAATCTTCAGAGTTGTGTTTAATTCTTTCCAATAAGTCCCATTTGAAATCAATAGTCTTCAGGATATAAGAACCAACACAGGAAGTATCGAGCAGGTTGCGATTATTAAGAGAAAGCCGAGCATAAATTTTTTGAATAATCATTTCCCGAGAGAGCTCATGATTGGGGCATGAATATAACATTGACTTAAGCCTCCCCAAGCTTGAGCGATGCTTTCTCCTTCGCGAGGCCAGAAATTATATATGTAATTACGATCACAATGAACAAGATGCATAGGATAGAACTTCTGGTGAAATTCCAACTTCAATCGTTTATAATTCCAGGATCTCTTATCATCACATAGCCTATACCATGTCAATGCATCTCCCTTAAAATATAAAGGGAAGACCTTCGTTTTGACAACATCATCGGGAATACCTGCAAGCTTAAATAATCCACAAACTTCATCCACAAAGATAAGGTGTAAATCGGGATGCAATGTTCCGTCTCCTGTAAATGGATTAGCTAGCAGTTTCTCTATCATACCCGAAGGAATCTCAAAATAAATATTTTCATAAGGTTCAGTAGGTTGAGGAGCAACTCTTTGCTCTCCTGGTTGGGGTGAAGATACCACGAACAAGCCCCTCAAAGGATTAGTTTCCATAGTGACAAGTAACAGAAAATTTCAGCACACTAAATAAATGTTTCCTTACCAAGTTCCACTCACCAAAAGCGCTACACTCCCCGGCAACGGCGCCGGAAAAGAGTCTTGATGACCCACAAGTGTAGGGGATCTATCGTAGTCCTTTCGATAAGTAAGAGTGTCGAACCCAACGAGGAGCAGAAGGAAATGATAAGCGGTTTTCAGTAAGGTTTTCTCTACAAGCACTGAAATTGTAGGTGATAGATAGTTTTGTGATAAGATAAATAGTAACGAGTAACAAGTAAAAAAAGTAAATAAAGTGCAGCAAGGTGGCCCGATCCTTGATGTAGCAAAGGATAAGCCTGGACAATTTCTACTAATGATAAAGGAGCTCCTGAGGACACATAGGAATTATCGTCAAGCTAGTTTTCATCACGTTCATATGATTCGCGTTCGGTACTTTGATAATTTGATATGTGGGTGGACCGGTGCTTGGGTGTTGTCCTTACTTGGACAAGCATCCCACTTATGATTAACCCCTATTACAAGCATCCGCAACTACAAAAGAAGTACTAAGGTAAACCTAACCACATCATTAGACGTATGGATCCGAATCAGCCCCTAACGAAGCAACACATAAACTAGGGTTTAAGCTTCTGTCACTCTAGCAACCCATCATCTACTTATTACTTCCCAATGCCTTCCTCTAGGCCCAAATAATGGTGAAGTGTCATGTAGTCGACGTTCACATAACACCACTAGAGGAGAGACAACATACATCTCATCAAAATATCAAACGAATACCAAATTCACATGACTACTAATAGCAAGACTTCACCCATGTCCTCAGGAACAAACGTAACTACTCACAAAGCATATTCATGTTCATAATCAGAGGTGTAATAATATGCATTAAGGATCTGAACATATGATCTTCCACCAAGTAAACCAATAAGTATCAACTACAAGGAGTAATCAATACTACTAGCAACCCACAAGTACCAATTTGTGGTTTTGGATACAAGATTGGATACAAGAGATGAACTAGGGTTTGAGAGGAGATGGTGCTGGTGAAGATGTTGATGGAGATTGGCCCCCTTCCGATGAGAGGATCGTTGGTGATGACGTTGGTGATGATTTCCCCCTCCCAGAGGGAAGTCTCCCCAGCAGAACAGTTCTGCCAGAGCCCTAGATTGGTTCCACCTCGTGGCGGCGGAGTTTCGCCTCGTAAGCTTGCCCACATTTTTTCCAGGGTAAAAGCCGTCATATAGCAGAAGATGGACACCGGAGGGCCACCAGGGGGCCCAGGAGACAGGGGGGCGCGCCCCCACCCTCTTGGCCAAGGTGTGAGCCCCCTGATGTATTTCTTTCGCTCAATAATTCTTAATAAATCCAAAAATATGTTTCATGGAGTTTCAGGACTTTTGGAGCAGTGCAGAATAGGTTTCCAATGTTTGCTCCTTTTCCAGCTAGAATTCCCGCTGCCGGCATTCCCCCTCTTCATGGTAAACCTTGTAAAATAAGATAGAATAACCATAAGTATTGAGATAAAGTGTGTCATAACAGCCCATAATGCAATAAATATTGATATAAAAGCATGATGCAAAATGGACGTATCAGCACTGCGCACGGCTAAGAGAATAACTGTTGTGTCTTGGGGTGCCCCCCTACCCCCGTATATAAAGGAGGGAGGGAGGAGGCCGGCGGCCAGGAGGGGCGCGCGCCATGGGGAGTCCAACTAGGATTCCCAATCCTAGTTGGAGTCCCCTTCCTTTCCAAGAGGGGGAGAGAGGGAAGGAGTAGGAGAGGGAGAAGGAAAGACGGGGGCGCCGCCCCCTCCTAGTCCAATTCAGACATGCCATGGAGGGGGGCGCGCGGCTACCCTGCGGCCATTCTCTCCTTTCCACTAAAGCCCATTAAGGCCCACTACTTCTCCCGGGGGTTCCGGTAACCTCCCGGTACTCCGAAAAATGCCCGAACCTTTCCGAAACCTTTTCGGTATCCGAACATAACCTTCCAATATATCGATCTTTATGTCTCGACCATTTAGAAACTCCTCGTCACGTCCATGATCTCATCCGGGACTCCAAACAAACTTCGGTCATCAAAAACACATAATTCATAATACAAATCATCATCGAACGTTAAGCGTGCGGACCCTACGGGTTCGAGAACTATGTAGACATGATTGAGACACATCTCCGATCAATAACCAATAGCGGGACCTGGATGCTCATATTGGCTCCTACATATTCTATGAAGATCTTTATCGGTCAAACCGCATAACAACATACGTTGTTCCCTTTGTCATCGGTATGTTACTTGCCCGAGATTCGATCGTCGGTATCATCATACCTAGTTCAATCTCATTATCGGCAAGTCTCTTTACTCATTTTGTAATGCTTCATCCCGTAACTAACTCATTAGTCACATTTCTTGCAAGGCTCATTTTTTTCTGACGGCGAGGGAAGGGCTTTGTGGTGCTCTAGCTCACCTCCTATGCACATGAGGTGTTCGATGGAATGCCCGAGACACACTACTTAAGCTTTCTCCTCTCCAAGCTCAACCTCCAAGCTCCATTTTCCTCAATATTTGTCTAGGTTTAGCGGTCCGCCATGTCCCGTCCCCGTCTTCACCGCCATCGATCGCCCGCGCTGATCTCATCGCCGGCACCACCGTGGTGAGCCTCTTGTTCTTATCTTCTTTCTAAAAGGAAAAAAAATCTTACTTGTCTGTTTAGATAGATACTTGTATAATTTTCTTACTTTTATTATTGCTTCTTATTATATAGTGCGATGGTTTTGGCATCCGCCCCCGTCGGCCCTCGTCCTGTCTATGATTTGGATGTGGTATATATATTATCTTTTATAACTATTTGGTTCATTTATTGTTTATGACAATTATGCCGACCAACGTGACATAGATTTTATTTATCTAGGAGGTATGTGAACCGGAAATTCCAACTGACCCTATTGTCGAGAGGTTAAATTTAGTTGAAGAAGAAACCAATTACTTGAAGGAAAAAATAAAAAAAATTGAGGAGGAGAAGATGATATTGGAGTTGCATGTTGCGGATATCGTCGATGATCACAAGATCAAGATGGATGCAATGCGCTTGAAGATTAGAAAGTTTAGAAAATATGACATTCATACCGAGGCTTGGTATCATTATGCTGTCGGATCAATTGTTACCTTGGTTGCGATTATGATCGCATTTGTTGTTGCATTGAAATGTTTTACACAGTTTCAATGTATGGTTTAATTAGATGCTCTGGAGAGCTATATGTTCTTCAATGAAAACTATGTATGTACTTTGGTTTTAATGTGATGATGAACTTCTATTAATTTGGTCACTTATCTATTCATGATGTCCTGTAATGGTTTTTGACACACTTAAATATATATAATGCACACAGATGAACCGACAATGGATGTACGATGACAGACACACCTCCGAGTACATTAAGGGCGTGCATAATTTTCTCGAAGTGGCTGAGGCAAACAAGAAGAATGGTTTTATGTGTTGTCCATGCCCTATATGTGGGAATACAAAGTCTTACTCTGACTTGAAAACCGTTCACACCCACCTTCTTTATAAGGGTTTCATGCCACACTATAATGTTTGGACCAAACACGGAGAAATAGGGGTTATGATGGAAGACAACAAAGAAGAAGAGGACAATGACAATTATGTGCCCCCTGAATATGGTGATGCTGCAACAGGGGAAGTTGTTGAAGATCAAGAGGAACCTGATGATGTGCCCGATGATGATCTCCGCCGGTCATTGTTGATGCAAGGAGATAGTGCGAAAGTCAAAAGGAGAAGCTGAGGTTCGATCGCATGTTAGAGGATCAAAAAAAGGTTTGTACCCCAATTGCAAAGATCGCAACACAAATCTCGGTACCGTACTAGAATTGCTGCAGTGGAAGGCAGAGAATGGTGTGCCTGACAAAGGATTTGAGAAGCTACTAAAAATATTGAAGAAGAAGCTTCCAAAGGATAACGAATTGCCTGACAGTACATATGCAACAAAGTAGGTTGTATGCCCTCTAGGATTGGAGGTGCAGAAGATAAATGCATGCCCTAATGATTGCATCCTCTACCGTGGTGCATACAAGGATTTGAACGCATGCCCGATATGCGGTGCATTGCGGTATAAGATTAGACGAGATAACCCTAGTGATGTTGACGGCGAGCGCCCCAGAAAGAGGGTTCCTGCCAAGGTGATGTGGTATGCTCCTATAATACCATGGTTGAAATGCCTGTTTAGAAACAAAGAGCATGCCAAGTTGATGCAATGGCACAGAGAGGACCATAAGAAAGATGGGAAGTTGAGAGCACCCGCTGACGGGTCGCAGTGGAGAAAAATCGAGAGAAAGTACTGGGAGGAGTTTGCAGATGACGCAAGGAACGTATGGTTTGGTTTAAGCGCGGATGGTATTAATCCTTTTGGGGAGCAGAGCAGCAATCACAACACCTGGCCCGTGACTCTATGTATCTATAACCTTCCTCCTTGGTTGTGCATTAAGCGGAAGTTCATTATGATGCCAGTTCTCATCCAAGGCCCTAAGCAACCCGACAACGACATTTATGTGTACCTAAGGCCATCAGTTGAAGAACTTTTATAGATGTGGATTGGAAATGGTGTACGTGTGTGGGATGAGCACAAATAGGAGGAATTTTACCTGCATGCGTTGCTGTTTGTAGCCATCAATGATTGGCCTGCTCTTAGTAACCTTTCAGGACAGACCAACAAGGGATAGCACGCATGCACGCACAGTTTATATGACACCGAAAGTATATACCTGCACAAATGCAAGAAGAATGTGTACCTGGGGCATTGTCGATTTCTTCCGACCAACCATCAATGTTGAAAGATAGGCAAGCATTCCAAAGGCGAGGCAGATCATCAGAAGAAGCCCGCCATGCGTACCGGTGATCACGTACTTACTATGGTCAATGATTTAAAAGTAATCTTCGAAAAGGGTCCTAGCGGACTATCTGTTCCGAATGACACTGAGGGACGCGCACCCATGTGGAAGAAGAAATCTATATTTTGGGACCTACCCTACTGGAAAGACCTAGAGGTCCGCTCTTCAATCGACGTGATGCACCTGATGAAGAACCTTTGCGTGAACCTGCTAGGCTTCTTGGGCGTGTACGGGAAGACAAAAGATACACCGGAGGCACGGGAGGACATGTAATGTTTGCACGAAAAAGATGGCATGCCTCCAAAGTAGTATGAAGGTCCTACCAGCTAAGCTCTTACCAAAGAAGAGAAGGAAATCTTCTTTGAGTGCCTGCTCAGTATGAAGGTCCTGTCTGACTACTCGTCGAATATAAAGGGAATAATAAATATGGCAGAGGGGGCTTCCGGTTGCATTGAGGGGGCTTCTACCGGAAAATGTTCTGTTAGCCATTGTGAAGCTATGTTCATTCCTCAATGCAATCTCTCAGAAGGTGAACGATCAAGAAATCCTACCAAGGTTAAGGAGTGATGTGGCACAATGTCTTGTCAGTTTCGAGCTGGTATTCCCACCATCCTTCTTCAACATCATGACGCACGTCCTAGTTCATCTAGTCGACGAGATTGTCGTTCTGGGCCCTGTATTTCCTAGATAATATGTTCCCCTTTGAGAGGTTCATGGGAGTCCTAAAGAAATATGTCTGTAACCGTGCTAGGCCAGAAGGAAGCATCTCCATGGGCCATCAAACAGAGGATGGCATTGGGTTTTGTGTTGACTTCATTCCTGACCTTAAGAACATAGGTCTCCCTCAATCGTGGTGTGAGGGGAGACTGGGTGGAAAAGGCACGCTAGGAGGGGACTCAATAATATGTAGGGACGGGCATTCTTGGTCTCAAGCACATTACACGGTTCTACAGAATTCTACCTTGGTGACCTCGTATGTCGATGAACACAAGAACATTCTGCGCTCCAAACACCCGGACCAGTGTGACGACTGGAGTACATGTGAACACATCAGGAGTTTCGGCAGTTGGTTGCAAACACGTCTTAGGGGTGACAAAACTGTTTCTGATAACCTGTACTCGTTGGCAAGGGAACCATCTTCGACTGTAATGACTTACAAAGGGTACGAGATAAATGGGAATACATTTTACACGATCGCCCAAGAACAAAAGAGCACCAACCAAAACAGTGGTGTCCGCTTTGATGCAGCAACCAAGAGGGGAAAGGACACATATTATGGTTACATAGTGGACATATGGGAACATGACTATGGACATGATATTAAGGTCTCTTTATTTAAGTGCAAATGGGTCAATCTGCCAGGAGGCGGGGTACAGGTAGACTGATACGTCTCCAATGTATCAATAATTTTTGATTGTTCCATGCTATTATATTACCTGTTTTGGATGTTGATGGGCTTTTATATCATTTTCGGGACTAACCTACTAACCGGAGGCCCAGCCCGAATTGCTGTTTTTTTGCCTATCTCAGTGTTTCGAAGAAAAGGAATATCAAACGGAGTCCAAACGGAATGAAACATTTGGGAACGATCTTTTTGGAACAAATGTCAACCGGGAGACTTGGAGTGGACATCAAGCAACCAACGAGGCGGCCACGAGGGTGCCCGGCGCGCCCCCTGGGGGTGGGCGCGCCCCCACCCTTGTGGGCCCCTCGATTGTCCACCGACGTACTTCTTCATCCTATATATACTCCCATACCCTGAAAACACCAGAAGCGACCACGAAAACCTAATTCCACCGCCGCAACCTTTTGTATCCGCAAGATCCCATCTTGGAGCCGTCGTCGGCGCTCTGCCGTAGGGGGAATCCACCATAGAGGGCCTCTACATCATCTCCAAGGCCTCTCCGATGAGTTGTGAGTAGTTTACCACAGACCTTCGGGTCCATAGTTATTAGCTAGATGTCTTCTTCTCTCTCTTTGAATCTCAATACAATGTTCGACTTGATCTTCTTGGAGATCTATTCGATGTAACTCTTTTTGCGGTGTGTTTGTCGAGATCCGATGAATTGTGGGTTTACGATCAAGTTTATCTATGAGAAATATTTGAATCTCCTCTGAATTCTTTTATGTGTGATTAAGTTATCTTTGCAAGTCTCTTCGAATTATCAGTTTGGTTTGGCCTACTAGATTGATATTTCTTGCAATGGAGAAGTGCTTAGCTTTGGGTTCAATCTTGCGGTGTCCTTCCCAGTGTCAGCAGGGGCAGCAAGGCACGTATTGTATTGTTGCCATCGAGGATAAAAAGATGTGGTTTATATCATATTGCATGAGTTTATCCCTCTACATCATGTCATCTTTCTTAATGCGTTACTCTGTTCTTCATGAACTTAATACTCTAGATGCAGGCAGGAGTCGGTCGATGTGTGGAGTAATAGTAGTAGATGTAGAATCGTTTCGATCTACTTGTCACAGACGTGATGCCTATATACATGATCATGCCTAGTTAATCTCATAACTATGCGCTTTTCTATCAATTGCTCGACAGTAATTTGTTCACCCACCATAATACTTATGCTATCTTGAGAGAAGCCACTAGTAAAACCTATGCCCCCCGGGTCTATCTTTCATCATATAAGTTTTCCATCTACTTTTATTTGCATCTTTACTTTTCCAATCTATATCATAAAAATACCAAAAATATTTATCTTATCATATTATCTCTATCAGATCTCACTTCCGCAAGTGCCCATGAAGGGATTGACAACCCCTTTATTGTGTTGGTTGCGAGGTTCTTGCTTGTTTGTGTAGGTGTGTGGGACTTTTGAGGAGCCTCCTACCGGATTGATACCTTGGTTCTCAAAAACTGAGGGAAATACTTACGCTACTGTGCTGCATCACCCTTTCCTCTTCAAGGAAAACCAACGCAAGCTCAAGACGTAGCAAGAAGGATTTCTTGCACCGTTGCCGGGGAGGTCTTCGCTCAAGTCAAGACATACCAAGTACCCATCACAAACTCATCTCCCTTGCATTATATTATTTGCCATTTGCCTCTTGTTTTCCTCTCCCCCACTTCACCCTTGCCGTTTTATTCGTCCTCTTTTACCATTTGCCTTCCGTTACCATGGACGAATCGTAAAGAACTAACGGTCCTTTCCAGGGTTTTAGTACCTTGGATAGTCCCTCTATCCTCTCTAAGCTTATACATAATGATGCTATGGATGTTGGGGAACATAGTAATTTCAGAAATTTTCCTACGCACACGCAAGATCATGGTGATGCATAGCAACGAGAGGGGAGAGTGTTGTCCACGTACCCTCGTAGACTGAAAGCTGAAGCGTTAGAACAATGCGGTTGAAGTAGTCGTACGTCTTCATGGTCCGACCGATCAAGCACCGAAACTACGGCACCTCCGAATTTTAGCACACGTTCAGCTCGATGACGATCCCTGTCGGTGTCAAAACCGGCGGATCTCGGGTAGGGGGTCCCGAACTGTGCGTCTAGGCGGATGGTAACAGGAGACAAGGGACACGATGTTTTACCCAGGTTCGGGCCCTCTTGATGGAGGTAAAACCCTACGTCCTGCTTGATTAATATTGATGATGTGTGTTACAAGAGTGGATCTACCACGAGATCAAGGAGGCTAAACCCTAGAAGCTAGCCTATGGTATGATTGTTGTTCGTCCTACGAACTAAAGCCATCCAGTTTATATAGACACCGGAGAGGGCTAGGGTTACACAGAGTCGGTTACAATGGTAGGAGATCTACATATCCGTATCGCCAAGCTTGCCTTACACGCCAAGGAAAGTCCCATCCGGACACGGGACGAAGTCGTCAATCTTGTATCTTCATAGTCTTGGTGTCCGGCCGATGATGATAGTTCGGCTATCCGGACACCCCCTAGTCCAGGACGCCCTCAGTAGCCCCTGAACCAGGCTTCAATGACGACGAGTCCGGCACGCATATTGTCTTCGGCATTGCAAGGCGGGTTCCTCCTCCGAATAATTTATAGAAGATTGTGAACACCAGGATAGTGTCAGGCTCTGCAAAAAGAATTTCCACATACCACCGTAGAGAGAATAATATTTACACAAGTTCAATCTGCTGACGTATTTGATGGTGTGACGTCACACCACTACCAAGCCTTTACTTAATTGTTTTTATTGTACCACCTCAGCGTGTTTAGCGAAGCGGTTTCCTTGGCACGTCTTGTCGAAGTAGAGATCGTGTTCCCCTTATTCCAGGATTCCCATCAATACGGACGTGGGTAACCCAACCGCGCCATTGATTGCGGCGCTTGGGGATAAGCGAGTTTTATCAGGCCGGTGGGGACGCATGTTTTCGTCCGCCCATATAAGGGGATAAAGATCCAACCCTTTTACCTGCGCCTTCTTCCTCCTTGGCTTATCCATCTCTGCAAACTCGAGCTCCAGCGCCCAAGCCCGCACATCTCACCTCAACCTTCTCAACCATGTCTGGAGCGGGAGGCAAGTGGATGGCCTCCTCCGTCACGGAGGGGCAGATCCAGAAGCTGCACAGCGCCGGATACTTGTCCAGCAACATCGCGCACCGGCTCCCCAACGAGGGAGAGCTCATCCCCACCCCCAGGCCCCATGAGAGGGTAGTATTTCTTCCCCATTTCCTCCGCGGACTGTGCTTCCCACTCCATCCCTTCGTCCGGGGGCTCATGTTCTACTACGGCCTGGATTTCCATGATTTGGCCCCAAATTTCATCCTCAACATCTCGGCGTTTATCGTCGTGTGTGAGGCCTTCCTCTGCATCCAGCCCCACTTTGGCTTGTGGCTCAAGACCTTCAGTGTCAAGACGAAGGTTGTGAAGGGCAGCCAAGCGGAGTGCGAAGGCGCCATGGTGGGCAGGATGTCCCACATTACTTGGCTTGAGGGCACTTTCGTGGAAACCATCAAGGGGTGGCAATCGGGGTGGTTCTGCATCACCGAGCCACGCGACCCTGAATGGGCAGTGGCCCCCGAATTCAGATTCGGCATCCCCACATGGCTCACCTCCTGGAAAGAGAGCGGCCGGACATGGGGTGATTCGGAGGAGCTGACCGGACTCCAAGCTTGCATCCAAAAGCTAGTGGACAAGAAGCTCAAGCTTGTCAACATAGTCCAGGTCATGCTCATTCGCCAGATTCTCTCGTGCCAATGACGGGGCTTCAACACGTGGGAGTTCGATTCGGCGCAGCACCAGACTTTGAGCGGGCTCTTCAACACTACGTACGAAGATGTCTGGAAGGTGCTGTTCAAGGGCGCCGAGGCTCCCGCATCCGCTACCGAAGATCGCGGATTCAGCTCGCAGCGTCCAGCTGACGAGGTAAGTGATTTTGTCCTTTACGGGACGCTTGTTTTCCATAGTTTGACTCTATGCGGGATCTAAACTCCCTTTCCTTTGACAGGACTGGCTGAAGAAGGCCGAAAAGGCTATCTGTCTGGCCCCATTGCCAGAGGACCCAGCGGACGCCCGTTTGACGGGGCTGCTGGCTCCGGCACCCCACGTGGTGCCGGAGAAGAAGGCCAAGAAGAAGGCCACGGGGACTCGGAAGAGTTCCCGTTTTTAGGTGCTATCGGATGATGACTCCGAGGCCGACTCCTCTCACCAAGGTGAGGAGGAGAAGAAGAAAGCCTCTTCCCCAGCGGGGGGAGAGAAGAAAAGGAAGGCCTCCCCAACGAGGGAGGCCGAAGGGTCCAAGAAGGGAAAAACTCTTCCCCCGGACTACTCTGCCAACGCCAGTGATGACGACGAGGACTGGCCTCCAAGGGCCAAGCCCCTGGCGAGATCGTGAGTATCCGGACTCCCGAATAACTTCATGGTTTTTCTTTTTTGCCACACAATGTCTTTCTAATGCCGCATACAACCCTGCAGTCCGCCCAAGGACGATCTTCCCGCTTCGTCGAGCGGGTCTTTAGGTGCGTCGGATGTGGATTCTCTTCCGACCGCCTCCACCCCCCGTGATACGGACGATGCCGAGGTGGGATCCCAGGAAGGGACCCGCCAGGAGGAGGAGGCCCCGGAGGTGTCGCAGGACAACCTCCCGGACTTTGCACCGGACTTGGCTCCGGATCCCATAGTGGCTCTGGAGTCCGGCGCGCGGCCCCTTCGTAAGAAGGGCAAGACCGTGACACCAGTAGCCTCCGTCCAACCGGAGGCGCTCAATGGCGCCTCCATCGAAGAGGAACACCGCACTGTTATGAGTGCGGTGATTCAGAAGGTGCAGCTCGCCAAGAGCGGGCTGACCGAAGCCTGCAGCAGCCTTCTAACAGGCTTTGAGGTAAGAATTTTGATATATGTAAAATATTACCGCATAGACAGTAGCCCCTGATGCTCGGTTCAGTGTTCGGAAAGAAAAGCCGGACTGAGGATCTAAGAAGATATATGCAGGAGTCATAAAAAATATGTCGATATGGGATTGCAGGCTGCGCTGCTGACCTCTGCCGCACTGACTGCGGAGGTCAATACTTTGAAGGAGAGCCTCGAGTGATCCGAGAACGAGCTCGTCCGTGCCAAGAAGTAGCTCGAGGACAAGGAAGGTGAGTAACACCTTATTAAAATTGTACCTTATAGAAAAGGATTTTTGTTGCAAAAGTAAAGACAAGGATAACGTGGGTATTGTAGGGGCCACTAACGAGGTGGCGAACCTGAAAGAGGCGGTGGCCGTGGCCGAACGCAATGCGGCCGTGGAGCGCACCGAGCGAGAGAAGCAGGAGGCGCGGGTGGCGGAGGTACAGCAAGAGCTCCAGGATCTCGTGAAAAAACATGAGAGCCTGGAGCATGACTCGAAGACTCGAGAGTCTGAGCTTGCAACGGCTCTTGAGAGTGCCAAAGCCGCTAAGGCCGAAGCCTACAAGGCCCTCCAAGAAATCGAGGCGTTGAAGAAAATAGCAGCGGGTAAGGCATTTTTCATGCAAAGTAAGCATGTGAGTGTTAATTACCTGTTGCTTACCCGAATTCAGAGCTCTCCAGGAGCGTTCGCAGATCTTCCTCGCAGCGTGTCCGATGCTGCCGCATTCTACCGGGCCGAGGAGGGGAGCTCAACGGAGAAGGTCTTCTGGTCTCAGTATGCTGAGGCCGGACATCCGGTGCCCCTTAGCGACCAGCTAAAGCAGCTGGTCGAGCTCCACAAGGCGGCCGAACAGGCCATGAAGGGCCTCATAGTTCGGCTGTGGCCTAAGGAGGCCATGCCTGGGAGCTACTTCAGCCTGGTGCGGCGGCTGGTGGATGCGTGCCCATGGGTGGAAGTCATCAAGCACTCCGCCTGTATTGAAGGTGCCCGTCGGGCCCTTGCCCGCGCAAAGGTGCACTGGGGCAAGATGGATGCCCAGAAGCTCGTGACGGACCCACCACCGGAGGGCAAGGAGCATCGCACGCCCGAGATGTATTATAAGAGTGTGCTGAAGGGCGCCCGCACTATTGCGGGTGAGTGCTCCAAAGATGTAATATTTGAGTAGACTCGCATTTTGTTATCCTGTGCGCTGAAAACTTAGTTCATTTGCGCTAAGCAACGCATTTTAATTTAAAATATTACCTTCTGTGCGGCTGTTTATCAAATCTGAGAGATGGCAAGTCGTCGGCTTCAGCCCCCATGCCACGAGTGCTGGGGTGTTCGGGATAAACATGAGCACTCTTGTTCCCATATTTGGGTCCATCTAGGGAGGCGCTCAACACAACGAACAAGGCAACTGGACTTATAATGCTTGAACACTCTCACTTAGCCATAGAATTCTATAATTTTAAATTTCGGCGAAGCCCCTAGTCTTCGGAAGGCCGAATTTGGGGCGCTATCCACGCCTGGGCCGGACAAACACCGGCTCCTCGCTCTAAGCGGCATAAGTCTTTAGGGACTCACAAAAAACCTCTCGAACAGCGACCTGCTCTTGCCTCATCATGACGGTCAGTTTTAGCTTTCTCCACTGAGGTGTTAACCCAGCTCAACTGGGGCGCAATCGCAGTGGTTCTCCCAGTGCTACCTTATACGATACAACGGAACGTAAGGTACCAAAACATGGGAGCCGGGCAAACCCAACTATTGACCCAAGACATGATTCGGAGCTGATGCATATAATGCTATAAGTTCGGGGTGCCGCACTTGTGAAAGTGTTCGGACTTATCACACCATGATGCGGGAAACATAAGCCCCTGGTGTACTTAGCCGTACCAAAATGTACGGATGCGACATGTCACAAATGAACATGTGTATAAAAAGAGAAATGCAATTGGAAGCAAAAAGGTGCTGCATTACTTATTCGAGAAAAACTGTTGTAAGTGCAGAACGATACAAATGGTGCGATAAGCAAGGGATGGGACTATTAAACATGTCTCCCTCCAGGGGTAGGCTGCGGAATGGTGCATAAAACAGATTTAATGCTCGTAATGGAGACCACCTGGATATTCGTTGTAGCCTTTCTTCTTCCCTGGCTGTTGCATCGTGAGTTCGGCAGGTCTACTGCCGGACAGGGCCTCTGACGAACGGAGTCCTGTGGGTAAAATAAAAAGAAAAAAAGAACGACACACTTGAGAGCCCCTGGTGTGGAGCCGCAGTCTGGGCCTATCGTGGTTGCGCCCCTCTCCCCATGCCCATGGTATCTTCAGAGCGTAATGCTGTACGCGAAGGACCTGTCTTGACGTTTTACAGGGGCTGGGGTTGGGGCCGCACTGCTACACGTGCTCGGAACGTGCCAGGTGGTCTTGTTGTAGGTTACTCAGGGCGCGCTTTAGCTGTGTCCGGCCGCTTAATGGCTGGACTCGAGAATTGCCTTAAGAGGCTGCATTGTACTTCCGCAGCGAGAGCCGCTGTATGTTCCTCCGTGCGGAGAGAATGTTCAGTGTTTCCGTTGACCATGATGACTCCTCGAGGGCCTGGCATCTTGAGCTTGACGTATGCGTAGTGCAGCACCGCGTTGAACTTTGCGAACGCGGTACGTCCAAGCAGAGCATGATAGCCGCTGCGGAACGGAACTATGTCAAAGATTAACTCCTCGCTTTGGAAGTTATCCGGGGATCCGAAGACCACTTCCAGTGTAACTAAGCCTGTACAATTGGCTTCTACACCTGGTATGACACCTTTAAAGGTCGTCTTGGTAGGTTTAATCCTTGAGGGGTCTATGCCCATTTTGCGCACTGTGTCCTGATAAAGCAGGTTCAGGCTGCTGCAGTTTGGGAACGTAGTAATTTCAAAAAATTTCCTACGCACACGCAAGATCATGGTGATGGCATAGCAACGAGAGGGGAGAGTGTTGTCCACGTACCCTCGTAGACCGTAAGCGGAAGCGTTAGCACAACGCGGTTGATGTAGTCGTACGTCTTCACGATTCGACCGATCCAAGCACCGAACGTACGGCACCTCCGAGTTCAGCACACGTTCAGCTCGATGACGATCCCCGGGCTCCGATCCAGCAAAACTTCGGGGATGAGTTCCGTCAGCACGACGGCGTGGTGACGATGATGATGTTCTACCGGCGCAGGGCTTCGCCTAAACTCCGCGACGATATGACCGAGGTGGAATATGGTGGAGGGGGGCACCGCACACGGCTAAGGAACGATCCGTAGATCAACTTCTGTTGTTACTAGAGGTGCCCCCCCTGCCCCCGTATATAAAGGAGCAAGGGGGGAGGGGGCGGCCGGCCTAGGAGGGGCGCGCCAAGGGGAGTCCTACTCCCACCGGGAGTAGGACTCCCTCCTTCCTTGTTGGAGTAGGAGAAAGGGGGAAAGAGGGGGAGAGGAGGAAGGAAAGGGGGGCCGCACCCCTTTTCCAATTCGGACCAGAGGGGGGCTGCGCGCCTCCTTCCTGTCGGCCTCTCTCCTCTATTCCCGTATGGCCCAATAAGGCCCATATACTCCCCGGCGAATTCCCGTAACTCTCCGGTACTCCGAAAAATACACGAATCACTCGGAACCTTTCCGAACTCCGAATATAGTCGTCCAATACATTGATCTTTACGTCTCGACCATTTCGAGACTCCTCGTCATGTCCCCGATCTCATCCGGGACTCCGAACTCCTTCGGTACATCAAAACTCATAAACTCATAATATAACTATCATCGAAACCTTAAGCGTGCGGACCCTACGGGTTCGAGAACTATGTAGACATGACCTAGAACTATTCTTGGTCAATAACCAATAGTGGAACCTGGATTCCCATATTGGCTCCTACATATTCTACGAAGATCTTTATCGGTCAAACCGCATAACAACATACTTTGTTCCCTTTGTCATCGGTATGTTACTTGCCCGAGATTCGATCGTCGGTATCCAATACCTAGTTCAATCTCGTTACCGGCAAGTCTCTTTACTCGTTACATAATGCATCATTCCGTAACTAACTCATTAGCTACATTGCTTGCAAGGCTTATAGTGATGTGCATTACCGAGAGGGCCCAGAGATACCTTTCCGACAATCGGAGTGACAAAACCTAATCTCGAAATATGCCAACCCAACATGTACGATTGGAGACACCTGTAGTACTCCTTTATAATCACCCAGTTACGTTGTGACGTTTGGTAGCACCCAAAGTGTTCCTTCGGCAAACGGGAGTTGCATAATCTCATAGTTACAGGAACATGTATAAGGCATGAAGAAAGCAATAGCAACATACTAAATGATCAAGTGCTAGGCTAACGGAATGGGTCATGTCAATCACATCATTCTCCTAATGATGTGATCCCGTTAATCAAATGACAACTCATGTCTATGGCTAGGAAACTTAACCATCTTTGATTCACGAGCTAGTCAAGTAGAGGCATACTAGTGACACTATGTTTGTCTATGTATTCACACATGTATTATGTTTCCGGTTAATACAATTCTAGCATGAATAATAAATATTTATCATGAAATAAGGAAATAAATAATAACTTTATTATTGCCTCTAGGGCATATTTCCTTCAGTCTCCCACTTGCACTAGAGTCAATAATCTAGTTCACATCGCCATGTGATTTAATACCAATATTCATATCTGTATATGATTAACACCCATAGTTCACATCTTCATGTGACCAACACCCAAAGGGTTTACTAGAGTCAATAATCTAGTTCACATTGCTATGTGATTAACACCCAAAGAGTACAAAGGTATGATCATGTTTTGCTCGTGAGAGAAGTTTAGTCAACGGTTCTGTCACATTCAGAGCCGCATGTATTTTGCAAATATTCTATGTCTACAATGCTCTACACGGATCTACTCTAGCTAATTGCTCCCACTTTCAGTATGTATCCAGATTGAGACTTAGAGTCATCTGGATCGGTGTGAAAGCTTGAACCAATGTAACTCTTTACGACGGGCTCTTTTATCACCTCCATAATCGAGAAATATTTCCTTAGTCCTCACTAAGGATATTCTTGACCAATGTCCAGTGATCTACTCCTAGATCGCTATTGTACTCCCTTGCCAAATAAAGAGCAAGGCATACAATAGGTCTGCTACATAGCATAGCATACTTTATAGAACCTATGACTAAGGCATAGGGAATGACTTTTCATTCTCTTTCTATTTTCTGCCATGGTCGGGTCTTGAGTCTTACTCAACTTCACACCTTTGCATCACAGGCAAGAACTCCTTCTTTGACTGTTCTATTTTGAACTATTTCAAAATTTTATCAAGGTATGTACTCATTGAAAAATCTTATCAAGCGTCTTGATCTATCTCACTAGATCTTGATGCTCAATATGTAAGTAGCTTTACTGAGGTCTTTCTTTTAAAGAACTCCTTTCAAACACTCCTTTATGCTTTGCAGAATAATTCTACATTATTTCCGATCAACAATATGTCATTCACATATACTTATCAAAAATGCTGTAGTGCTCCCACTCACTTTCTTGTAAATACAGGCTTCACCGTAAGTCTGTACAAAACTATATGCTTTGATCAACTCATCAAAGCGTATATTCCAACTCTGAGATGCTTGCACCAGTCCATAGATGGATCGCTGGAGCATGCACATTTTGTTAGCACCTTTAGGATTGACAAAACCTTCTGGTTGCATCATATACAACTCTTCTTTAAGAAAACCATTAAGAACTGCAGTTTTGACATCCATTTGCCAGATTTCATAAAATGTGGCAATTGCTAACATGATTTGGACAGACTTAAGCATCGCTACAGTTGAGAAAATCTCATTGTAGTCAACACCTTGAACTTGTCAAAAACCTTTTTGCGACAAGTCAAGCTTTGTAGATAGTAACACTACTATCAACGTCCGTCTTCCTCTTGAAGATCCATTTATTTCTTATGGTTTGCCGATCATCGGGCAAGTCCACCAAAGTCCACACTTTTTTCTCATACATGGATCCTATCTCAGATTTCATGGCCTCCAGCCATTTTGCGGAATCTGGGCTCATCATCGCTTCCTCATAGTTCGTAGGTTCGCCATGGTCAAGTAACATGACTTCCAGAATAGGATTACCGTACCACTCTGGTGCGGATCTTACTCTGGAAGACCTACGAGGTTCTGTAGTAACTTAATCTGAAGTTTCATGATCATCATCATTAACTTCCTCACTAATTGGTGTAGTAGTCACAGGAACAGATTTCTGTGATGAACTAATTTCCAATAAGGGAGAAGGTACAGTTACCTCATCAAGTTCTACTTTCCTCCCACTCACTTCTTTCGAGAGAAACTTCTTCTCTAGAAAGGATCCATTCTTGGCAACGAATGTTTTTGCCTTCAGATCTATGATAGAAGGTGTACCCAACAGTTTCCTTTGGGCATTCTATGAAGACACACTTCTCAGATTTGGGTTTGAGCTTATCAGGATGAAATTTTTTCATATAAGCATCGTAGCCCTAAACTTTAAGAAACGACAACTTGGGTTTCTTGCTTAACCACAGTTCATATAGTGTCGTCTCAACGGATTTAGATGGTGCCCTTTTAATGTGAATGCAACTTTCTCTAATGCATAACCCCAAAACGATAATGGTAAATCAATAAGAGACATCATAGATCGCACCATATCCAATAAAGTGTGGTTACGACGTTCGGACACACCATAACGTTGTGGTGTTCCAGGTGGCGTGAGCTGTGAAACTATTCCACATTGTTTTAATTGAAGACCAAACTCGTAACTCAAATATTCGTCTCCGCGATCAGATCGCAGAAACTTTATTTTCTTGTTACGATGATTTTTCCACTTCACTCTGAAATTCTTTGAACCTTTCAACTATTTCAGACTTATGTTTCATCAAGTAGATATACCCATATCTGCTCAAATCATCTTGTGAAGGTCAGAAAATAACGATACTTGCCACGAGCATCAACACTCATTGGATCACATACATCGGTATGTATTATTTCCAACAAGTCAGTAGCTCGTTCCATTGTTCCGAAGAACGGAGTTTTAGTCATCTTGCCCAAAAGGCACGGTTCGCAAGCATCAAATGATTCATAACCAAGTGATTCAAAAAATCCATCTTTAATGGAGTTTCTTCATGCGCTTTACACCGATATGACCCAAACGGCAGTGCCACAAATAAGTTGCACTATCATTATTAACTTTGCATCTTTTGGCATCAATATTATGAATATGTGTATCACTACGATCGAGATCCAACAAACTATTTTCATTGGGTGTATGACCATTGAAGGTTTTATTCATGTAAACAGAACAACAATTATTCTCTGATTTTAAATGAATAACCGTATTGCAATAAACATGATCAAATCATATTCATGCTCAACGCAAACGCCAAATAACATTTATTTAGGTTCTACACAAATCTCGAAAGTGTAGGGAGAGTGTGATGATGATCATATCAATCTTGGAACTATTTCCAACACACATCGTCACTTCACCCTCAACTAGTCTATGTTTATTCCGTAACTCCTGTTTTGAGTTACTAATATTTAGGAACCGAACAAGTATCAAATACTCAGGGGCTACTATAAACACTAGTAAGGTACACATCAATAACCTGTATATCAAATATACCCTTGTTCACTTTGCCATCCTTCTTATCCACCAAATATTCAGGGTATTTCCGTTTCCAGTGACCATTTCCTTTGCAGTGTAAGCACTCAGTTTCAGGCTTTGGTCCAGCTTTGGTCTTCTTCACGGGAGTGACAACTTGTTTGCCATTCTACTTGAAGTTTCCCTTTCTTTCCCTTTGCCCTTTTCTTGAAACTAGTGGTCTTGTCAATCATCAACACTTGATGCTCTTTCTTGATTTCTACCTTCGTCGATTTCAACATCGCGAAGAGCTCGGGAATTGTTTTCGTCATCCCTTGCATACTATAGTTCATCACGAAGTTCTAGTAACTTAGTGATGGTGACTAGAGAATTCTGTCAATCACTATCTTATCTGGAAGATTAACTCCCACTTGATTCAAGTGATTGAAGTACCCAGACAATCTAAGCACATGCTTACTAGTTGAGCGATTCTCCTCCATCTTTTAGCTATAGAACTTGTTGGAGACTTCATATCTCTCAACTTGGGTATTTGCTTGAAATATTAACTTCAATTCCTGGAACATCTCATATGGTCCATGACGTTCAAAACATCTTTGAAGTCTCGATTCTAAGCCGTTAAGCATGGTGCACTAAACTATCAAGTAGTCATCATATTGAGCTAGCCAAACGTTCATAACATCTGCGTCTGCTCCTGCAATAGGTCTGTCACCTAGCGGTGCATTAAGGACATAATTCTTCTGTGCAGCAATGAGGATAAACCTCAGATCACGGATCCAATCCGCATCATTGCTACTAACATCTTTCAACACAATTTTCTCTAGAAACATATCAAAATAAACATATGAAAGCAACAACGCAAGCTATTGATCTACAACATAATTTGCAAAATACTACCAGGACTAAGTTCATGATAAATTTAAGTTCAATTAATCATATTACTTAAGAACTCCCACTTAGAAAGACATCCCTCTAATCTTCTAAGTGATTACGTGATCCATATCAACTAAACCATGTCCGATCATCACGTGAGATGGAGTAGTTTCAATGGTGAACATCATTATGTTGATCATATCTACTATATAATTCACGCTCGACCTTTCGGTCTCCGTGTTCCGAGGCCATATCTGTATATGCTAGGCTCGTCAAGTTTAACCCGAGTATTCCGCGTGTGCAACTGTTTTGCACCCGTTGTATTTGAACGTAGAGCCTATCACACCCGATCATCATGTGGTGTCTCGGCACGAAGAACTTTCGCAACGGTGCATACTCAGGGAGAACACTTCTTGATAATTAGTGAGAGATCATCTTAAAATGCTACCGTCAATCAAAGCAAGATAAGATGCATAAAGGATAAACATCACATGCAATCAATATAAGTGATATGATATGGCCATCATCATCTTGTGCTTGTGATCTCCATCTTTGAAGCACCGTCGTGATCACCATCGTCACCGGCGCGACACCTTGATCTCCATCGTAGCATCGTTGTCGTTACACCATCTATTGCTTCTACGACTATCGCTACCGCTTAGTGATAAAGTAAAGCAATTACAGGGTGTTTGCAATTCATAGAATAAAGCGACAACCATATGGCTCCTGCCAGTTGCCGATAACTTCGGTTTCAAAACATGATCATCTCATACAATAAAATATAGCATCACGTCTTGACCATATCACATCACAACATGCCCTGCAAAAACAAGTTAGACGTCCTCTACTTTGTTGTTGCAATTTTTACGTGGCTGCTACGGGCTTAGCAAGAACCGTTCTTACCTACGCATCAAAACCACAACGATAGTTCGTCAAGTTAATGTTGTTTTAACTTTCGCAAGGACCGGGCGTAGCCACACTCGGTTCAGCTAAAGTGAGAGAGACAGACACCCGCCAGTCACCTTTAAGCACGAGTGCTGGTAACGATGAAACCAGTCTCGCGTAAGCGTACGCGTAATGTCGGTCCGGGCCGCTTCATCTCACAATACCGCTGAACCAAAGTATGACATGCTGGTAAGCAGTATGACTTGTATCACCCACAACTCACTTGTGTTCTACTCATGCAAATAACATCAACGCATAAAACCTAGGCTCGGATGCCAGTGTTGTTGAACGTAGTAATTTAAAAAAAATTCCTACGCACACGCAAGATCATGGTGATGGCATAGCAATGAGAGGGTAGAGTGTTGTCCATGTACCCTCTTAGACCGTAAGTGGAAGCGTTAGCACAACGCAGTTGATGTAGTCGTACGTCTTCTCGATCCGACCGATCCAAGCACCGAACGTACGGCACCTCCGAGTTCAGCACACGTTCAGCTCGATGACGATCCCCGGGCTCCGATCCAGCAAAGCTTCGGGGATGAGTTCCGTCAGCACGACGGCGTGGTGACGATGATGATGTTCTACCGGCGCAGGGCTTCGCCTAAACTCCGCGACGATATGACCAAGGTGGAATATGGTGGAGGGGGGCACCGCACACGGCTAAGGAACGATCCGTAGATCAACTTCTGTTGTTCCTAGAGGTGCCCCCCTGCCCCTGTATATAAAGGAGCAAGGGGGGAGGGGCCAGCCGGCCTAGGAGGGGCGCGCCAAGGGGAGTCCTACTCCCACCGGGAGTAGGACTCCCTCCTTCCTTGTTGGAGTAGGAGAAAGGAGGAAAGAGGGGGAGAGGAGGAAGGAAAGGGGGGCCGCACCCCTTGTCCAATTCGGACCAGAGGGGGGCCGCACCCCTTGTCCAATTCGGACCAGAGGGGGGCTGCGCGCCTCCTTCCTTTCGGCCTCTCTCCTCTATTCCCGTATGGCCCAATAAGGCCCATATACTCCCCGGCGAATTCCCGTAACTCTCCGGTACTCCGAAAAATACCCAAATCACTCGGAACCTTTCCGAACTCCGAATATAGTCGTCCAATATATCGATCTTTACGTCTCGACCATTTCGAGACTCCTCGTCATGTCCCCGATCTCATCCGGGACTCCGAACTCCTTCGGTACATCAAAACTCATAAACTCATAATATAACTGTCATCGAAACCTTAAGCGTGCGGACCCTACGGGTTCGAGAACTATGTAGACATGACCTAGAACTATTCTTGGTCAATAAACAATAGTGGAACCTGGATGCCCATATTGGCTCCTACATATTCTACGAAGATCTTTATCGGTCAAACCGCATAACAACATACTTCGTTCCCTTTGTCATCTGTATGTTACTTGCCCGAGATTCGATCGTCGGTATCCAATACCTAGTTCAATCTTGTTACCGGCAAGTCTCTTTACTCGTTACGTAATGCATCATTCCGTAACTAACTCATTAGCTACATTGCTTGCAAGGCTTATAGTGATGTGCATTACCGAGAGGGCCCAGAGATACCTCTCCGACAACCGGAGTGACAAAACCTAATGTCGAAATACGCCAACCCAACATGTACCTTTGGAGACACCTGTAGTACTCCTTTATAATCACCCAGTTACATTGTGACATTTGGTAGCACCCAAAGTGTTCCTCCGGCAAACGGGAGTTGCATAATCTCATAGTTACAGGAACATGTATAAGTCATGAAGAAAGCAATAGCAACATACTAAACGATCAAGTGCTAGGCTAACGGAATGGGTCATGTCAATCACATCATTCTCCTAATGATGTGATCCCGTTAATCAAATGACAACTCATGTCTATGGCTAGGAAACTTAACCATCTTTGATTCACGAGCTAGTCAAGTAGAGGCATACTAGTGACACTATGTTTGTCTATGTATTCACACATGTATTATGTTTCCGGTTAATACAATTCTAGCATGAATAATAAACATTTATCATGAAATAAGGAAATAAATTATAACTTTATTATTGCCTGTAGGGCATATTTCCTTCAGCTGCCGCCGTCCATCAGGACTCTGGTGAGGTGAAATCCATCGACGATTGGGTCTAGAACCAATGCGGCGAATCCGCCATGGCGGATGCTGGTGGGGTGGTCCATCCGGTCAAAAGTGATCGGGCAGGAGGACCATGGATTTAACTTCGGGGCAACTGGCTCCATCGCATATACGTCCCTTAGTGCACGCTTCCGCTCCCTTTTGGGTATGTGCGTTGCGTAGATCATGTTCACCGTTCGCACCTGTGGGGGGAAACCCTTCTGTCCTCTATTGTTTGGCGGTCGGGTCTCTTCCTCGTCATCGCTGTGCAGCCCCTTGTCATTGTTTTCGGCAATTAACTTGCCTGCCTGTTTGAATACCCAACAGTCCTTGTTGGTGTGGTTGGCTGGCTTTTCCGGGGTGCCGTGTATCTGGCACGAGCGGTCGAGTATTCGGTCCAAATTGGACGGACCTGGAGTAGTTCTTTTGAATGGCTTTTTCCGCTGACCGGGTTTAGAGCCTCTGAATCCGGCATTGACTGTCGTATCTTCACTGTTATCACCGTTAATGCGGCGTTTATTTTTGTTGCGACACGACCTGCCATTACGGTCCTTGAAATCTGGACTGCCAGAATTTTTGCTGAGGTTATTGCTGCATGCTAGCCAGCTGTCCTCACCCGCACAGAGGGGGTCATGAGTGATGTGAGGGCTGCCATGGATTTTGGCTTTTCCTGTCCTAGGTGCCGGGCAAGCCACTCATCGCGGATGTTGTGCTTGAAGGCCGCTAGGGCCTCTGCATCCGGACAATCGACGATTTGGTTCTTCTTTGTTAGGAACCGTGTCCAGAATTGCCTGGCCGATTCGTCTGGCTGCTGAATTATGTGGCTTAGGTCATCGGCGTCTGGTGGTCGCACATACGTGCCTTGGAAGTTATCGAGGAATGCGGCTTCCAGGTCTTCCCAACTCCCGATTGACTCTGCTGACAAGCTGTTGAGCCAATGTCGGGCTGGTCCTTTAAGCTTGAGTGGGAGATATTTGATGGCGTGAAGATCATCACCGCGGGCCATGTGGATATGGAGGAGATAGTCTTTGATCCAAACCGCGGGTATGTTGTGCCATCGTAGGATTCAATGTTCACGGGTTTGAACCCTTCGGGGATTTGATGATCCATTACTTCGTCTGGAAGCATAGTGGGTGTGCGGCGCCTCTGTACTGGGCGATATCATGACGGAGCTCGAAAGAGCTTTGTCTATTTTGTTGGGCCCGGCCGGACTTACTGTGTCCGGCACGACGGTTGGCATCACGTATCATGGGGCGCCCACGCGATCCATAGATCGATCTTGATTGTCTTGCCTTATCCTCCAATATATCTCGCAAATCCGGAGCGTTCCCCTGTGGCTTTGTGCTCTTCGAGTGATGCCGGGGTACGGTTCTAGTGAAGGGCCTAGGGGCCTCTCTGTCGCGACCACGGGGTGGTCGGTCAGCCGTATTGTCTGCTGGTGATGTAGGTTCATACGCCTCCTCCTCTAATCGGGGGAGCAGCTTGCGTTTAGGGTAACTTTTGGAGGGGCGTTCGAGCTCATGTTCTTCGGCCGCGAGGACTTCAGTCCATCTGTCGGCTAGCAGATCTTGATCAGCTCTAAGCTATTGCTGCTTTTTCTTGAGGCTGTTTTCCGTGGCCATAAGCCTGCGTTTAAAACGCTCTTGTTCGACGGGATCCTCAGGCACGATGAATTCGTCGTCGTCGAGGCTTGCCTCGTCTCTAGAGGGAGGCATGTAGTCCTCTACCTCTTCTTCTGCCGCTCTCTCATGAGGGCTGGCATCTCCGTCCTCCTGGGCTGAATCTTGCTGGAGTGGTTTGTCTTCGGCACTATCTGGGGTGTTATTATCTCCGGTGCCGAAATCTTCATTCTTGCTATGGCGGGATTTAGAGCGGCGCCGCTGACGCCGGCGCTTGGGCTGTTTCTTGGAGGGGTCATCCTCCGCTGCCCCTTTGCCATTCCCATCCTTTGGGATATCCACCATGTATATGTCATATGATGAGGTGGCTTTCCAGTGCCCGGTAGGCGCTGGTTCTTGGTCGTCTCCGGCATCGTCGTCCATACCATCGATGTCTTCGGAGTCATAGTCTAGCATGTCGGTTAGATCATCGACAGTGGCTACCAAGTGGGTGGTGGGTGGGTTTTGAATTTCTTCGTCGTCCGCATCCCAACCGTCCTGGCCGCAGTCCGGCCAGGGCTCTCCTAATAATGAGAGATACCTTAGCGAACTCAGGAGGTCGCCAAAAGGTGAGTGTTGAAAGATGTCCGAGGCAGTGAACTCCATGACCGGCGCCCAACCGGATTCGATTGGTGAGGGCGCGGGAGGTTCGGAGTCCGGCACCTCGGAGTCACGAGCTTCGTGAGGGACAAGATCAGTGTTCGGCTCTATCACCGTAGAGGTTGCAGCCCCCGAGGCGGCGTCTAGCCATCCGTCCTCGATCTGCGCAGCCGGCTCCGAATTGAAGATCAGAGCGGGATCAAGTGCGGCCTCCAGGGTATTGTCCGGCCGCAGAGCTAAATCATGCTCGTCGTGACAGTGCGGCACGCTCGGCTGTGGCTCGAATCCATCAAGGATCAAGTCCCCACGGATGTCAGCCATGAAGTTCAAACTTCCAAATCTGACCTGACGGCCAGGGGCGTAACTTTCGATCTGCTCTAGATGGCCAAGCGAATTGGCCCACAGTGCAAAGCCGCCGAATACGAAGATCTGTCCGGGGAGGAAGGTCTCACCCTGGACTGCGTCGTTGATGATGATCGAAGAAGCCATCGAGCCTATCGGCGATGACAAAGAGGAACTCTCAATGAAAGCATCAATGTCGGTGTCAAGATCGGCGGATCTCGGGTAGGGGGTCCCGAACTGTGCGTCTAGGCGGATGGTAACAGGAGACAAGGGACATGATGTTTTACCCAGGTTCGAGCCCTCTTGATGGAGGTAAAACCCTACGTCCTGCTTGATTAATATTGATGATGTGTGTTACAAGAGTGGATCTACCACGAGATCAAGGAGGCTAAACCCTAGAAGCTAGCCTATGGTATGATTGTTGTTCGTCCTACAGACTAAAGCCATCCGGTTTCTATAGACACCGGAGAGGGCTAGGGTTACACAGAGTCGGTTACAATGGTAGGAGATCTACATATCCGTATCGCCAAGCTTGCCTTCCACGCCAAGGAAAGTCCCATCCGGACACGGGACGAAGTCGTCAATCTTGTATCTTCATAGTCTTGGAGTCCGGCCGATGATGATAGTTCGGCTATCCGGACACCCCCTAGTCCAGGACGCCCTCAATCCCCATACTCCGATCCAGCAGAATGTCGGGGAAGAGTTCCGTCAGCACAACGGCGTGGCGACGATCTTGATGTTCTACCGTCGCAGGGCTTCGCCTAAGCACCGCTACAATATTATCGAGGAGAACTATGGTAGAGGGGGGCACCGCACACGGCTAAGAGATCAAGAGATCAATTGTTGTGTCTAGAGGTGCCCCCTGCCCCCGTATATAAAGGAGCCAGGGGGGAGGGGGCGGCCGGCCAGGAGGGGTGCGCCAGGAGGAGTCCTACTCCCACCGGGAGTAGGACTCCCCCCTTCCATGTTGGAGTAGGAAAGGAGAGGGAAGGAGAGAGAGGGGGAAAGGAAAGGGGGGCGCCGCCCCCTCCTTGTCCAATTCGGACTTGAGGGGGGAGGGGCGCGCGGCTGCCCCTTGGCCGCCTCTCCTCTTCCACCACTTGGGCCCATGAGGCCCATTAACCTCCAGGGGGGTTCCGGTAACCTCCCGGTACTCCGGTAAAATCCCGATTTCACCCGGAACACTTCCGATATCCAAATATAGGCTTCCAATCTATCTATCTTCATGTCTCGACCATTTCGAGACTCCTCGTCATGTCCGTAATCACATTCGGGACTCCGAACAAACTTCGGTACATCAAAACTCATAAACTCATAATATAACTGTCATCAAAACCTTAAGCGTGCGGACCCTACGGGTTCGAGAACTATGTAGACATGACCTAGACATGTTTCCGGTCAATAACTAATAGCGGAACCTGGATGCTCATATTGGCTCCTACATATTCTACAAAGATCTTTATCGGTCAAGCCGCATAACAACATATGTTGTTCCCTTTGTCATCAGTATGTTACTTGCCTGAGATTTGATCGTCGGTATCTCAATACCTAGTTCAATCTCGTTACCGGCAAGTCTCTTTACTCGTTACGTAATGCATCATTCCATAACTAACTCATTAGCTACATTGCTCGCAAGTCTTATAGTGATGTGCATTACCGAGAGGGCCCAGAGATACCTCTCCGACAATTGGAGTTACAAAACCCAATCTCAAAATATGCCAACCCAACATGTACCTTTGGAGACACCTGTAGAGCTCCTTTATAATCACCCAATTATGTTGTGATGTTTGGTAGCACACAAAGTGTTCCTCCGGTAAACGGGAGTTGCATTATCTCATAGTTGTAGGAACTTGTATAAGTTATGAAGAAAGCAATAACAACATACTAAACAATCAAGTGCTAAGCTAACGGAATGGGTCTAGTCAATCACATCATTCTCCTAATGATGTGATGCCGTTAATCAAATGACAACTCATGTCTACGGTTAGGAAACATAACCATCTTTGATTAATGAGCTAGTCAAGTAGAGGCATACTAGTGACATTAAGTTTGTCTATGTATTCACACATGTATCATGTTTTCGGTTAATACAATTCTAGCATGAATAATAAACATTTATCATGATATGAGGAAATAGATAATAATTTTATTATTGTCTCTAGGGCATATTTCCTTCAGTCTCCCACTTGCACTAGAGTCAATAATCTAGATTACACAGTAATGATTCTAACACCCATGGAGTCTTGGTGCTGATCATGTTTTGCTCGTGGAAGAGGCTTAGTCAACGGGTCTGCAACATTCAGATCCGTATGTATCTTGCAAATCTCTATGTCTCCCACCTGGACTTGGTCCCGGATGGAATTGAAGCGTCTCTCGATGTGCTTGGTCCTCTTGTGAAATCTGGATTCCTTTGCCAAGGCAATTGCACCAGTATTGTCACAGAAGATCTTCATTGGTCCCGATGCACTAGGTATGACTCCTAGATCGGAAATGAACTCCTTCATCCAGACTCCTTCATTTGCTGCTTCCGAAGTAGCTATGTACTCCGCTTCACATGCAGATCCCGCCACGACGCTTTGTTTGGAACTGCACCAACTGATAGCTCCACCGTTAAATATAAACACGTATCCGGTTTGCGATTTAGAATCGTCCGGATCAGTGTCAAAGCTTGCATCGACGTAACCATTTACGACTAGCTCTTTGTCACCTCCATAAACGAGAAACATATCCTTAGTCCTTTTCAGGTATTTCAGGATGTTCTTGACCGCTGTCCAGTGATCCACTCCTGGATTACTTTGGTACCTCCCTGCCAAACTTATTGCTAAGCATACGTCAGGTCTGGTACACAGCATTGCATACATGATAGAGCCTATGGCTGAAGCTTATGGAATATTTTTCATTTTCTCTCTATCTTCTGCTGTGGTCGGGCATTGAGTCTGACTCAACTTCACACCTTGTAATACAGGCAAGAACCCTTTCTTTGACTGATCCATATTGAACCTTTTCAAAACTTTATCAAGGTATGTGCTTTGTGAAAGTCCAATTAAGCGTCTTGATCTATCTCTATAGATCTTGATGCCCAATATGTAAGCAGCTTCACCGAGGTCTTTCATTGAAAAACTTTTATTCAAGTATCCCTTTATCCTATCCAGAAATTATATATCATTTCCAATTAACAATATGTCGTCTACATATAATATCAGAAATGCTACAGAGCTCCCACTCACTTTCTTGTAAATACAGGCTTCTCCAAAAGTCTGTATAAAACCATATGCTTTGATTACACTGTCAAAGAACTTATTCCAACTCCGAGAGGCTTGCACCAGTCCATAAATGGATCTCTGGAGCTTGCACACTTTGTTAGCACCTTTTGGATCGACAAAACCTTCTGGTTGCATCATATACAACTCTTCTTCCAGAAATCCATTCAGGAACGCAGTTTTGACATCCATTTGCCATATTTCATAATCATAAAATGCGGCAATCGCTAACATGATTCGGACAGACTTAAGCATCGCTACGGGTGAGAAAGTCTCACCGTAGTCAACCCCTTGAACTTGTCGAAAACCTTTTGCAACAAGTCGAGCTTTGTAGACAGTTACATTACCATCAACGTCAGTCTTCTTCTTGAAAATCCATTTATTCTCGATGGCTTGCCGATCATCGGGCAAGTCAACCAAAGTCCATACTTTGTTCTCATACATGGATCCCATCTCAGATTTTATGGCCTCAAGCCATTTTGCGGATTCTAGGCTCATCATCGCTTCCTCATAGTTTGTAGGTTCGTCATGGTCATGTAACATGACTTCCGAAATAGGATTACCGTACCACTCTGGTGTGGATCTTACTCTGGTTGACCTATGAGGTTCGGTAGTAACTTGATCTGAAGTATCATGATCAATATCATTAGCTTCCTCACTGATTGGTGTAGTTGTCACAAGAACGGTTTCTTGTGATGAACTACTTTCCAATAAGGGAGCAGGTACAGTTACCTCATCAAGTTCTACTTTCCTCCCACTCACTTCCTTTGAGAGAAACTCCTTCTCTAGAAAGGATCCGAATTTAGCAACAAAAATCTTTCCCTCAGATCTGTGATAGAAGGTGTACCCAATAGTCTCTTTTGGGTATCCTATGAAAACACATTTCTCCGATTTGGGTTCGAGCTTATCTGGTTGAAGTTTCTTCACATAAGCATCGCAGCCCCAAACTATAAGAAACGACAACTTTGGTTTCTTGCCAAACCACAGTTCATAAGGCGTCATCTCAACGGATTTTGATGGTGCCCTATTTAATGTGAATGCGGCCGTCTCTAAAGCATAACCCCAAAACGATAGCGGTAAATCAGTAAGAGACATCATAGATCGCACCATATCTAGTAAAGTACGATTACAGCGTTCGGACACACCATTTCGTTGTGGTGTTCCGGGTGGCGTGAGTTGTGAAACTATTCGGCATTGCGTCAAATGTAAACCAAACTCGTAATTCAAATATTCTCCTCCACGATCAGATCGTAGAAATTTTATTTTCTTGTTACGATGATTTTCTACTTCACTCTGAAATTCTTTGAATTTTTCAAATGTTTCAGACTTCTATTTCATCAAGTAGATATACCCATATCTGCTCAAATCATCTGTGAAGGTGAGAAAATAACGATACCCGCCGCGAGCCTCAATATTCATTGGCCCACACACATCGGTATGTATGATTTCCAATAAATCAGTTGCTCGCTCTATAGTTCCGGAGAACGGCCTTTTAGTCATCTTGCCCATGAGGCATGGTTCACAAGTACCAAGTGATTCATAATCAAGTGATTCCAGAAGTCCATCAGTATGAAGTTTCTTCATGCGCTTGACACCAATATAACCTAAACGACAGTGCCACAAATAAGTTGCACTATTATTATCAACTCTGCATCTTTTGGCTTCAACATTATGAATATGTGTATCACTACTATCGAGATTTAATAAAAATAGACCACTCTTCAAGGGTGCATGACCATAAAAGATATTACTCATATAAATAGAACAACCATTATTCTCTGATTTAAATGAATAACCATCTCGCATCAAACAAGATCTAGATATAATTTTCATGCTCAACGCTGGCACCAAATAACAATTATTCAGGTCTAAAACTAATCTCGAAGGTAGATGTAGAGGTAGCGTGCCGATTGGGATCACATCAAATTTGGAACCATTTCCCATGTGCATCGTCACCTCGTCCTTAGCCAATCTTCGCTTAATCCGTAGTCCCTGTTTCGAGTTGCAAATATTAGCAACAGAACCAGTATCAAATACCCAGGTGCTACTGCGAGCATTAGTAAGGTACACATCAATACCATGTATATCACATATACCTTTGTTCACCTTGCCATCTTTCTTATCCGCCAAATACTTGGGATAGTTCCGCTTCCAGTGGCCAGTCTGCTTGCAGTAGAAGCACTCAATCTCAGGCTTAGGTCCAGACTTGGGTTTCTTCTCTTGAGCAGCAACTTGTTTATTGTTCTTCTTGAAGTTCCCCTTCTTCTTCCCTTTACCCTTTTTCTTGAAACTAGTGGTCTTATTGACCATCAACACTTGATGCTCCTTCTTGATTTCTACCTCCACAGCCTTTAGCATTGCAAAGAGCTCGGGAATAGTCTTATCCATCACGAAGCTCTTGTAGCTTGGTGACAGTGATTGAAGAATTCTGTCAATGACACTATCATCAAGAAGATTAACTCCTAGTTGAATCAAGTGATTATTATACCCCAGACATTTTGAGTATGTGTTCACTGACAGAACTATTCTCCTCCATCTTGCAGCTATAGAACTTATTGGAGACTTCATATATCTCAATCCAAGCATTTGCTTGAAATATTAACTTTAACTCCTGGAACATCTCATATGCTCCATGACGTTCAAAACATCGTTGAAGTCCCGGTTCTAAGCCGTAAAGCATGGCACACTGAACTATCGAGTAGTCATCAGCTTTGCTCTGCCAGACGTTCTTAACGTCGTTAGTTGCATCTGCAGCAGGCCTGGCACCCAGCGGTGCTTCTAGGACGTAATTCTTCTGTGCAGCAATGAGGATAATCCTCAAGTTACAGACCCAGTCCGTGTAATTGCTACCATCATCTTTCAACTTTGCTTTCTCAAGGAACGCATTAAAATTCAAAGGAACAACAGCACGAGCCATCTATCTACAATCAACATAGACATGCAAAATACTATCAGATACTAAGTTCATGATAAATTTAAGTTCAATTAATCATATTACTAAAGAACTCCCACTTAGACAAACATCTCTCTAGTCATCTAAGTGATCACGTGATCCAAATCAACTAAACCATGTCCGATCATCACTTGAGATGGAGTAGTTTCAATGGTGAACATCACTATGTTGATCATATCTACTATATGATTCACGTTTGACCTTTCGGTCTCCGTGTTCTGAGGCCATATCTGTATATGCTAGGCTCGTCAAGTTTAACCTGAGTATTCCGCTTGTGCAACTGTTTTGCACCCGTTGTATTTGAACGTAGAGCCTATCACACCCGATCATCACGTGGTGTCTCAGCACGAAGAACTTTCGCAACGGTGCATACTCAGGGAGAACACTTCTTGTTAATTAGTGAGAGATCATCTTAAAATGCTACCGTCAATCAAAGCAAGATAAGATGCATAAAGGATAAACATCACATGCAATCAATATAAGTGATATGATATGGCCATCATCATCTTGTGCTTGTGAGCTCCATCTCTGAAGCACCGTTGTGATCACCACCGTCACCGGCACGACACCTTGATCTCCATCGTAGCATCGTTGTCGTTTCGCCATCTATTGCTTCTACGACTATCGCTACCGCTTAGTGATAAAGTAAAGCTATTACAGGGTGTTTGCATTTCATAAATAAAGCGACAACCATATGGCTCCTGCCAGTTGCCGATAACTTTGGTTACAAAACATGATCATCTCATACAATAAAATATAGCATCACGTCTTGACCATATCACATCACAACATGCCCTGCAAAAACAAGTTAGACGTCCTGTACTTTGTTGTTGCAAGTTTTACGTGGCTGCTATAGGCTGAGCAAGAACCGTTCTTTCCTACGCATCAAAACCACAACGATAGTTTGTCAAGTTAGAGCTGTTTTAACCTTCTGAAGGACCGGGCGTAGCCACACTCGGTTCAACTAAAGTTGGAGAAACTGACACCCGCTAGTCACCTGTGTGCAAAGCACGGCGGTAAAACCAGTCTCGCGTAAGCGTACGCGTAATGTCGGTCCGGGCCGCTTCATCCAACAATACCGCCGAAACAAAGTATGACATGCTGGTAAGCAGTATGACTTGTATCGCCCACAACTCACTTGTGTTCTACTCGTGCATATAACATCAACGCATAAAACCTAGGCTCGGATGCCACTGTTGGGGAACGTAGTAATTTCAAAAAATTTCCTATGCACACGCAAGATCATGGTGATGCATAGCAACGAGAGGGGAGAGTGTTGTCCACGTACCCTCGTAGACCGAAAGTGGAAGCGTTAGAACAACGCGGTTGATGTAGTCGTACGTCTTCACGGCCTGACCGATCAAGCACCGAAACTACGGCACCTCCGAGTTTTAGCACACGTTCAGCTCGATGACGATCCCCGTACTCCGATCCAGCAGAATGTCGGGGAAGAGTTCCATCAGCACGACGGCATGGCGAAGATCTTGATGTTCTACCGTCGCAGGGCTTTGCCTAAGCACCGCTACAATATTATCGAGGAGAACTATGGTACAGGGGGGCACCGCACACGGCTAAGAGATCAAGAGATCAATTGTTGTGTCTAGAGGTGCCCCCTGCCCCCGTATATAAAGGAGCCAGGGGGAGGGGGTGGCCGGCCAGGAGGGCCACGCCAGGAGGAGTCCTTCTCCCACCGGGAGTAGGACTCCCCCCTTCCCTGTTGGAGTAGGAGAGGAGAGGGAAG
>NC_041393.1:761212543-761230538 GCF_002162155.2 Triticum dicoccoides | reverse complement strand
GGACTTGGGGGGGGGGGAGGGGCGCGCGGCTGCCCCTTGGCCGCCTCTCCTCTTCCACCACTTGGGCCCATGAGGCCCATTAACCTCCGGGGGGGTCCGGTAACCTCCCGGTACTCCGGTAAAATCCCGATTTCACCCGGAACACTTCCGATATCCAAATATAGGCTTCCAATATATCAATCTTCATGGCTCGACCATTTCGAGACTCCTAGTCATGTCTGTAATCACATTCCGGACTCCTAACAAACTTAGGTACATCAAAACTAATAAACTCATAATATAACTGTCATCGAAACCTTAAGCGTGCGGACCCTACGGGTTCGAGAACTATGTAGACATGACCTAGACATGTTTCCGGTCAATAACCAATAGCAAAACCTGGATGCTCATATTGGCTCCTACATATTCTACGGAGATCTTTATCGGTCAAACCGCATAACAACATACGTTGTTCCCTTTGTCATTGGTATGTTACTTGCCCGAGATTTGATCATCGGTATCTCAATACCTAGTTCAATCTCGTTACCGGCAAGTCTCTTTACTAGTTACGTAATGCATCATTCCGTAACTAACTCATTAGCTACATTGCTTGCAAGGCTTATAGTGATGTGCATTACCGAGAGGGCCCAGAGATACCTCTCCGACACTCGGAGTTACAAAACCCAATCTCGAAATATGCCAACCCAACATGTACCTTTGGAGACACCTGTAGAGCTCTTGTATAATCGCCCAGTTACGTTCTGATGTTTGGTAGCACACAAAGTGTTCCTCTGATAAACGGGGGTTGCATAATCTCATAGTTGTATGAACTTGTATAAGTTATGAAGAAAGCAATAACAACATACTAAACGATCAAGTGCCAAGCTAATGGAATGGGTCTAGTCAATCACATCATTCTCCTAATGATGTGATGCCATTAATCAAATAACAACTCATGTCTATGGTTAGGAAACACAACCATCTTTGATTAATGAGCTAGTCAAGTAGAGGCATACTAGTGATATTAAGTTTGTCTATGTATTCACACATGTATCATGTTTCTGGTTAATACAATTCTAGCATGAATAATAAACATTTATCATGATATGAGGAAACAAATAATAATTTTATTATTGCCTCTAGGGCATATTTCCTTCAATGGAAAGACCGACCGGTGTTACCAATGAGAGTTTGAATAATTTTGATGATGATGACTCCGGAAATTTTCGTTATTTACTTGACGAGTCTTTAAAAGATTCTTGGGATAGGTTATTAAGGATTCGAGCTAGTTATGTACCACAATACCAAATTGAGATATACTTAAAAAGCTTTTATGTTGGTTTACCCGCTTCCTTCAAGCAAGTTCTAGATTCTATTTTTCAAGGAGGTTTTCTTGAAGGGGATTCTATAGATACTTATGAAAAAATGAAAACTATATTTGGGCACCCCATGAATGATAAGGTTGAATCCACCACTCTCTTATGCTTTTATCAAAACAAAATTATCAAAGAAATGAAGGCTAGCATAGATGCAAATTTTTGCAATGTGCTTAATATTTCTTCCTCCATTAATGGCAATGTGCTTTCCCAAAATATAAGAATGAATGCTATAGAAAGGAAATTTTCTCTTTTCTTTCCAAATGCCAAAGATGGCACTACTTAGATCTATCCTCGCTTTTATGCCTAGCTAGGGGCGTTAAACAATAGCGCTTGTTGGGAGGCAACCCAATTTTATTTTTGTTTCTTGATTTTTGCTTCTGTTTAGTAATAAATATTTCATCTAGCTTCTGTTTAGATGTGTTTTCATGTTTTAATTAGTGTTTGTGCCAAGTAAAACCTATAGGATAAGTTATGGTAATAGTTAATTTGATTCTTCTGAAAAACAGAAACTTTAAGCTCACGAGAAAAACTTCAATAGATCACAGAAACATGATTTTGTGTTGATTATTTTTGCTGTAGATAAATAGACAAATTACCTAGGACTTCCAATTTTGGTAGGAGTTTTAGAGTTCCAGAAGTATTCAAAAGTTACAGATTGCTACAGACTGTTCTGTTTTTGACAGATTCTGTTTTTCGTGTGTTGTTTGCTTATTTTGATGCATATATGGCTAGTATCGGGGGTATGAACCATAGAGAAGTTGGAATACAGTAGGTTTAACACCAATATAAATAAAGAATGAGTTCATTACAGTAACTTATGTGGTGGTTTTTCTTTCTTGCACTAACGGAGCTTATGAGATTTCCTGTTGAGTTTTGTGTTGTGAAGTTTTCAAGTTTTGGGTAAAGATTTGATGGACTATGGAATAAGGAGTGGAAAAAGCCTAAGCTTAGGGATTCCCATGGCACCCCAAGATATTCAAGGACAACCAAAAGCCTAAGCTTGGGGATGCCCCAGAATACATACCCTCTTTCGTCTTTGTCTATCGGTAACTTTACTTGGAGCTATATTTTTATTCGCCACATGATATGTGTTTTGCTTGGAGCGTCTTGTATGATATTAGTCTTTGTTTTTTTAGATTCCCACAATCATCCTTGCTGTACACACCTTTTGGGAGAGAAATTCTTGATTTAGAATTTATTAGAATACTCTATGTGATTCACTTATATCTTTTGAGCTAGATAGTTTTGCTCTTGTGCTTCACTTATATTTTGTAGAGCACGGCGGTGGCTTAATTTTGTAGAAATTGTTGTTCTCTCATGATTCACTTATATTATTTTGAGAGTCGTTTAGAATAGCATGGTATTTGCTATGGTTATAAAATTGGTCCTAGAATGATGGGCATCCAAGTTGGGTATAATAAAAACTATCATAGGAAAAGTGAATTGGATGCTATGATCAATTTGATGCTTGATAATTGTTTTGAGATATAAAAATGGTGATATTAGAGTCATGCTAGTTGGGTAGTTGTGAATTTAAAGAATACTTGTGTTGAAGTTTGTGATTCCCGTAGCATGCACGTATGGTGAACCGCTTTGTGATGATGTTGGAGCACGATTTATTTATTGATTGTCTTCCTTATGAGTGGCGGTCGGGGACGAGCGATGGTCTTTTCCTACCAATCTATCCCCCTAGGAGCATGCGCTTAGTACTTTATTTTCAATGGCCTGTAGATTTTTGCAATAAGTATATGAGTTCTTTATGACTAATGTTGAGTCCATGGATTATACGCACTTTCACCCTTCCACCATTGCTAGCCTCTCTTATGCCGCGCAACTTTCGCTGGTACCATACACCCACCATATACCTTCCTCAAAACAGCCACCATACCTGCCTATTATGGCATTTCCATAGCCATTCCGAGATATATTGCCATGCAACTTTCCACCATTCCGTTTATTATGACACGCTCCATCATTGTCATATTGCTCATTCCATGATCATGTAGTTGACATCGTATTTGTGGCAAGGCCACCTTCATAATTTTTCATACATGTAACTCTTGATTCATTGCATATCCCGGTACGCCGCCGGAGGCATTCATATAGAGTCATATTTTGTTCTAAGTATCGAGTTGTAATCTTGAGTTGTAAGTAAATAAAAGTGTGATGATCTTCATTATTAGAGCATTGTCCCAAGTGAGGAAAGGATGATGGAGACTATGATTCCCCCACAAGTCGGGATGAGACTTCGGACTTTATAAAAATAAAAGAGGCCAAAGAGCCCGCCAAAAAAAGAGAAAGGCCAAAAAAGGCCAAATAAAAAAATGAGATAAAAAGAGAGAAGGGACAAAGCTACCATCCTTTTTACCACACTTGTGCTTCAAAGTAGCACCATGTTCTTCATATAGAGAGCCTCATATGTTGTTACTTTCATATTACTAGTGGGAATTTTTCATTATAGAACTTGGCTTGTATATTCCAATGATGGGCTTCCTCAAAATTCCCTAGGTCTTCGTGAGCAAGCAAGTTGGATGCACACCCACTTAGTTTCTTTTGTTGAGCTTTCATACATTTATAGCTCTAGTGCATCCATTGCATGGCAATCCCTACTCACTCACATTGATATCTATTAATGGGCATCTCCATAGCCCGTTGATACGCCTAGTTGATGTGAGAACATCTTCTCCTTTTTTGTCTTCTCCACAACCACCATTCTATTCCACATATAGTCCTATGTCCATGGCTCACGCTCATGTATTGCGTGAAAGTTGAAAAACTTTGAGATTACTAAAGTATGAAACAATTGCTTGGCTTGTCATCGGGGTTGTGCATGATTAAATACTTTGTGTGATGAAGATAGAGCAACAGCCAGACTATATGATTTTGTAGGGATAACTTTATTTAGCCATGCTATTTTGAGAAGACATGATTGCTTGATTAGTATGCTTGAAGTATTACTATTTCTTATGTCAATATGAACTTTTATTTTGAATCATTTGGATCTGAACATTCATGCCACAATAAAGAAAATTGCATTGAGAATTATGCTAGGTAGCATTCCACATCAAAAAATTTGTTTTTATCATTTACCTACTCGAGGACGAGCAGGAATTAAGCTTGGGGATGCTTGATACATCTCCAACGTATCTATAATTTTTGATTGTTCCATGCTATTATATTACCTATTTTGGATGTTTATGGGCTTTACTTTACACTTTTATATCCTTTTCAGGACTAACCAACTAACCGGAGGCCCAGCCTGAATTGCTATTTTTTTTGCCTATCTCAGTGTTTTGAAGAATAGGAATATCAAACGGAGTCCAAACAGAGTGAAACCTTCGGGAACGATCTTTTTAGAACAAATGCCAACCGGGAGACTTGGAGTGGACGTCAAGCAACAAACGAGGAGGCCACGAGGGTGCCCGGCATGCCCCCACCCTCATGGGCCCCTCGATCATTCACCGACGTACTTCTTCCTCCCATATATACTCCCATACCCTGAAAACATCAGAAGAGACCATGAAAACCTAATTCCACCACCGCAACCTTCTGTATCCGCGAGATCCTATCTTGGAGCCATCTTCGGCGCTCCACCGGAGGGGGAATCCACCATGTAGGGCCTCTACATCATCTCTAAGGCCTCTCTGATGAGTTGTGAGTAGTTTACCACAGACCTTCGGGTCCATAGTTATTAGGTAGATGGCTTCTTCTCTCTCTTTGAATCTCAATACAAAGTTCTCCTTGATCTTCTTGGAGATCTATTCGACGTAACTCTTTTTGCGGTGTGTTTGTCGAGATCTGATGAATTGTGGGTTTATGATCAAGTTTATCTATGAGAAATATTTGAATCTCCTCTGAATTCTTTGATGTGTGGTTAAGTTATCTTTGCAAGTCTCTTCGAATTATCAGTTTGGTTTGGCCTACTAGATTGATCTTTCTTGCAATGGGGAAAGTGCTTAGCTTTGGGTTCAATCTTGCGGTGTGCTTTCCCAGTGATAGCAGGGGCAGCAAGGCCGTATTGTATTGTTGCCATTGATACGTCTCCAACGTATCTACTTTTCCAAACACTTTTGCCCTTGTTTTGGACTCTAACTTCCATGATTTGAATGAAACTAACCCGGACTGACACTGTTTTCAGCAGAACTACCATGATGTTGTTTTATGTGTAGAAAAGAAAAGTTCTCGGAATGTCCTGGAAATCCATGGAGGCACTTTTTGGATTTAATAAGATTTTTTGGCGAAATAATTAATGCCAGGGGGCCCACAGCTTGTCCACGAGACAGGGGGGTGCCCCCCCCTAGGGCACGGCCTCCTATCTCGTGGGCCCCCTGGACCTCCACCGCATCAACTCCAACTCCATATATTCCGTCTCAGGGAGAAAAAAATCAGAGAAAAAGTTTCATCGCATTTTACGACACGGAGCCGCCGCCAAGCCCTAATCTCTCTTGGGAGGGCTGATCTGGAGTCCGTTCGGGGCTCCGTAGAGGGGGATTCGTCGCTGTCGTCATCATCAACCATCCTCCATCACCAATTTCATGATGCTCACCATCGTGTGTGAGTAATTCCATCGTAGGCTTGGTGGACGGTGATGGGTTGGATGAGATTTACCATGCAATCAAGTTAGTTTTGTTAGGGTTTGATCCCTAGTATCCACTATGTTCTGAGATTGATGTTGCTATGACTTTGCTATGCTTAATGCTTGTCACTAGGGCCCGAGTGCCATGATTTCAGATCTGAACCTATTATGTTTTCATGAATATATGTGTGTTCTTGATCCTATCTTGCAAGTCTATAGTCACCTATTATGTGTTATGATCCGACAACCCCGAAGCTGCCATAGGAGGGTAGGACAAAAGATGTCATGCAAGTTCTTTTCCATAAGCATGTATGATTATTTATGGAATACATGCCTACATTACATTGTTGAATTGGAGCTAGTTCTATATCACCCTATGTTATAACTATTGCATGAGGAATCACATCCGGCATAATTATCCATCACTGATCCATTGCCTATGAGCTTTTCATATATTGTTCTCCGCTCATTTACTTTTCCGTTGCTACTGTTACAACTCCTACATAAACCCAAAAACATTTATCTTTACTTTTGCTACTGTTACCGTTATTATCATACTACTTTGCTACTAAATACCTTGCTGCAGATACTAAGTTATCCAGGTGTGGTTGAATTGACAACTCAACTGCTAATACTCAAGATTATTCTTTGGCTCCCCTTGTGTCGAATCAATAAATTTGGGTTGTACTTCACCCTCGAAAGTTGTTGCAATCCCCTACACTTGTGGGTTATCAAGACTAATTTCTGGCGCCGTTGCCAGGGAGCATAGCTCTATTCTCTGAGTCACTTGGGATTTATATCTGTTGATCACTATGAAGAACTTGAAAGACACTAAAACCAAGATTTTGCCCTCAACTACGAGGGGAGGTAAGGAACTGCCATCTAGCTTTGCGCTAGATTCTCCTTCCGTTATTAGTAGGCTTGCGACACCTAAACCTCTACTGCTATGAATTCTGATATGTCGCATGTTATTGATGATGCCACTTCTGCTATGCATGATGAAACTACTTCTATGCGTGATACTACTTTGCCATTAGGTGAATTTCTAGATGAACAACTTGCTAGAGTTAGGGGGATTGAAAACATTGAAGAACCTATTATGGATGATAGTGATGATGAACGTTCCCCCAATGATTATGTATTATCTGTTGTTCCTAAGGGTTATGTTATGAATAAAGCAGCTGCTATGGAAATTCTTGCTTGCAATGATAGAAATGATCTTAAGAAATTATTAGCTAAATGGAAGCAGCAGTCTCTTAATGCTAGAATGAAACCCGATCCTGCTTTTGCTACTTCACCTATCTGTGTTACTGATAAGGATTATGAATTCTCTGTTGATCCTGATATTATTACTTTAGTTGAATCTGATCCTTTTTATGGCCTTGAATCTGAAACTGTTGTGGCACATCTTACCAAGTTGAATGATATAGCCACCCTATTTACTCATGATGAGAAGTCTCACTATTTATATATCCTTAAGATATTTCCGTTCTCATTAAAGGGTGATGCTAAGACTTGGTATAATTCTCTTGCTCCTGGTTGTGTGCATAGTCCCTAGGATATGATTTATTACTTCTCTGCTAAATATTTCCCTGCTCATAAGAAACAAGCTGCCTTGCGGGAAATATATAATTTTGTGCAAATCAAAGAAGAGAGTCTCCCACAAGCTTGGGGGAGGCTTCTCCGGTTACTTAATGCTTTGCCTGATCATCCTCTTAATAAAAATGAAATACTTGATATCTTTTATAATGGACTAATCGATGCTTCCAAGGACTACTTGGATAGTTGTGCTGGTTGTGTTTTCAGGGAAAGAACAGTCGACGAAGCTGAAATATTATTGAATAATATGTTGACTAATGAAAATAATTGGACTCTTCCTCAGCCAGTTCCTGAAGTAATTCCTGAACCAATTGAGCCAACACCTAAGCCTATTCCTAAACCCACTCCGAAGAAGAGAGGTGTTTAATTTCTCAGTCCCGAAGATATGCAAGAGGCAAAGAAATCAATGAAAGAAAAAGGTATTAAAGCTGAAGATGTTAAGAATTTACCACATATTGAAGAAATACATGGTCTTAATTTACCGCCTGAAGAACCACATTGTCTTGATAACCCGACACAGGAAGTAAAGGTAAATTCTCTCTATAGATATGATAAAGTTGAAATACCCTCTACTAAATTTCATAGCCCATGCTTAGATGAATTTGATGACTTTATGGCTAGACAAGAAAGTTTTAATGCTTATGTTGGTAGAGAGTTAAAGAATAATGCTTTCGAGATAGGACGCGTAGGTGATAATCTGGCTAGTGTTAAAGATGAACTTCACCGCATTAGCAAATATGCTTCTATGGTTGCTACTTAAGCTGAGCAAGTACTCAAAGCTCAAAATGATTTGCTTGATGAATTGAATAATAAAAATGACTTTGCCGTTAGAGTGGCTACTAGAACTGGTAGAATGACTCAGGAACCTTTGTATCCTGAAGGCCACCCTAAGAGAATCGAGCAAGATTCTCAGAGAAATAATTTAGAGGCACCTAGTTCTTCTAAGAAGAAGAAAAAGAAAAACGATAGAACATTGCATGCTTCTAGTGAACCTACTGTAGACACACCTGAGAATCCCAATGATATTTCTATTTCTGATGCTGAAACACAATCAGGTGATGAACATGAACCTAGTGATAATGTTAATGATAATGTTCATGTTGATACTAAACCTAGCAAAAACAATGATGTAGAGATTGAACCTGCTGTTGATCTTGATAACCCACAATCAAAGAATCAACGTTATGATAAGAGAGACTTTGTTTCTAGGAAGCACGGGAAAGAAAGAGAACCATGGGTTCAGAAACCCATGCCCTTTCCTCCTAAACCATCCAAGTCAAAGGATGATGAGGATTTTGAGCACTTTGCTGAAATGATTAGACCTATTTTCTTATGTATGTGCTTAACTGATATGCTTAAAGTAAATCCTTATGCTAAGTATATGAAGGATATCATTACAAATAAAAGAAAGATACCGGAAGCTGAAATTTCCACCATGCTTGCTAATTACACTTTTAAGGGTGGAATACCAAAGAAACTTGGAGATCCGGGTGTTCCAACTATACCATGCTCCATTAAAAGAAATTATGTCAGAACTGCTTTATGTGATCTTGGAGCCGGTGTTAGTGTTATGCCTCTCTCTTTATATCATAGACTTGAATTGAATAAGTTGACACCTACTGGAATATCTTTGCAAATGGCTGATAAATCAACTACTATACCTGTCGGTATTTGTGAGGATGTGCCTGTTGTGGTTGCAAATGTCACTATCTTAACGGACTTTGTTATTCTTGATATTCCTGAGGACGATAGTATGTCTACTATCCTTGGTAGAACTTTTCTTAATACTGCAGGGGCTGTTATTGATTGCAACAAAGGCAATGTCACTTTTCATGTTAATGGCAATGAGCATACGGTACACTTTCCGAGGAAACAATCTCAAGTTCATAGCATCAATTCTATTGAAAAAGTTCCAACTATCATTTTTGGAGATATTCAATTTCCTCTCCCTACTGTCAAGAAAAAGTATGATATTCTTATTGTTGGGGATTTTCATATCCCCATTGAGGTAACTTAGTGTTATTCGAAATTTCTCCGGTTTCGTGTTATTCGGAATGAGTTTGTTAACAAGACTTGATCAACCTTGTTAGTGGATTCATTTTGATGATCATGAGATGGATGAAACTAGAAGGCACAACCTTCTGTACCCTCTTTTTACTTTCTGTTATTTAAAATAAATAAAGCAAAAATAGTATTATATGTCTGTTTTCTGAATTATTCGTGCAATAAAAAAAATATCCTGAAAATAAAAGTGCTCCAAATGCCCTGCAAATTTAGTATGATTTTTTATGGAATATTTGAGGATTTTAGGCACTGAAATCACTGCAGGAGGGGCAAGCACCAGGCCACGAGAGTGGAGCCCCCCCCCCCCGTAGGGTGCGCCCCCTGTCTCGTGGGCCCCTGGTGGCTCCCCTCCACTTATGCCAGCTTCCACACACTTCATCTTCTACCCAGAAAAATCCCCATCCAGCTCAAGCACAAGTTCTAGCTCGTTTTGCTGTGATTTTTGATCTCTTAGCTCAAAGCTCCATTCACAAAACTGCTTTGGGAGATTGTTGCTTGGTATGTGACTCCTCCATTGGTCCAATTAGTTTTTGTTCTAGTGCTTAATTCATTGCAATTTTTTGTTGCTTAGGTGACCATGTTCTTGAGCTTGCATGTTAAATTTTTTAGGTCGCAAGAAATTCCAATGCATGATATGGGCTCTAGGCACTTGTAGGAGTAGTTGCTATCAATCTTGTTTAGTCTTGTTCACTTTTATTTTGAAGTTACTAAAATTTCAGAAATTTTCAGAAAAAGAAATATGCTTAGAAGAATGTACCAAGGAGGTTCCTCGGCAAAGAAAGGGCCAAGGATTCCTATACGTGAACAAGATATTAAATTGCCAAGGGACACAAATGTACGGGCTTGTGAGTGGCCATCCGATGATTTTATGGTCGAAGAAGGCTTCAAGGAAGAATTTGATGCATATGTGCGTAATGCCGAGCTGGAGGACTTCTTACTAGATAAGTGTCCTCAATATTATCAATTTACCGATTCCTTTGTGCGGAGGTTCGAATATATTTCTGCGCGTAATTCTCCTAGTGTCATGTTTGATATTTATGATACGTCTTATACTATGCATTTAGAGGATTTCACAACTGCTTGCAAACTCCCGCAGTGGGGTAATATTAATGATCCTCCCAAATCTGAATTTAGAGATTTTCTTGCTAAAATTACTGTTGAAGAATCTAGGGACGTAGCACAAGCTACCATAGGGAGCATTCATTTTCCTGCTATACATTACTTCGCTCTCTTTATTGGTAGATGCATTAACGGTAAGGATGAGGTATGTCACATGTGTGCACCAGATCTTTGTGTCCTCAAGAGTGCTGTGACAGGTTATAAAGGTTATAACTTGGGGGCAATAGTTGCACGTAGGTTGCAGAATAATAGTAGAAGAGGAGATTTCTTTGGAGGAATTTATGCAACCCGTGTGGCTAATTTTCGTAATATAGCTCCACGAGAGGGGGATATTATTGTACCTCCTGTTTATTTGGATAAAGAAGCTATGTTTGATCATCATTTTCTAGAGAGGAATGAACAATTCCTCCATTATCGACTAATCTATGACAGACGCAACGTCGTCCCTGTTACTCTCCCTGCTCCCTACCTTTTTGATTATCAGGCAAAAGGAAGATATGTTGTCACCAGGGAAGAAGCAACTGAATATGAGAGGGGAATGGAGGCAGCTCACCAACACGCTGCTGCTCAGGAGGCGGTAGCCTCTGCATCTCAGTACTACCCCAGTTTCACTTATGGATATCAGCCAGGCGGTCCTTGGTATTAAACCAACTTAGGCCAAAAGCCTAAGCTTGGGGGAGTACGTATTTCTCACCGACTTTACATTCATGTTCACACACTAGTCGTTAGTGCTCATACTCTTTCATTGTATTATCCATGCTATTTTAAATTTCTTTTTCTAGTTTTATTTTTGTGTGTTTGATAAACCTTAAGAAAAACCAAAAAATTAGTTAGTTTAATTCCCTTGCCTGTAGTAGAATTAAAATGAAAACCCAAGAAGATTTCTAGTTCTTCTTCTTACTTGTTGGAAGCTTTCCCGTGTAAATAGTTTTCTTTTGTTTTCTTTCCTTTGGGGGTCGAGAAGACCATATTGAAAATGCTTAGTGGCTCTTATATGCATGATTGTTTATTTAATTTAGAGCCCATATTACTTGTCTTCTCTCTTGAGTTGAATGCTTGTAGATTCCAGCTTAGTCCAATGCATGTACACTCTTATTATTATACACATCGTTCGGTCGTGCGAGTGAAAGGCAATAATGACGATATATCATGGACTTAATGGGATGAGAAAAGCTGGTATGAACTCGGCCTCTCTTGTTTTTGTAAATATGATGAGTTCATCGTTCCTGAGTCAGATATTATGAAGTAAACATATTTGCAATGACATTTAGAGATTATAGTTACTTGTGCCATGCTTGATTAGCTATGAGTTATAATGGTTTAACTTGCGTGCCAACATGTTATTAGAATGATTATGATGTGATATGATGGGATGATATCCTCCTTTGAATGAACTGAGTGACTCGACTTGGCACATGTTCACGCATGTAGTTGAATCAAATCAACATAGCCTTCATGATATTTATGTTCATGGTGGAGTATATCCTACTCATGCTTGTACTCGATGTGAATTAATTTTAATGCATGTTTATGACTGTTGTCGCTCTCTCAGTTGGTCGCTTCCCAGTCTTTTGCTAGCCTTCACTTGTACTAAGCGGGAATACTGCTTGTGCATCCAAACTCCTTAAACCCCAAAGTTGTTCTATATGCATCCACTATACCTACCTATATGCGGTATCTACCTGCCGTTCCAAGTAAATTTGTATGTGCCAAACTCCAAACCTTCAAATGAAATTCTGTTTTGTATGCTCGAGCAGCTCATGTTACAACTAGGGATGCCTATATCTTCCATGCTAGGTGGGTTAGTCTCAAGAGGAGTGGACTCCGCTCCTCATTCACGAGAAAGGGCCGGTAACCGGGATGCCCAGTCCCATGATCCAAAAAGATCAAAGAAAATCAAAATAATTAAACAAAACTCCCCCAGGGCTGTTGTATGTTGGAGGCACTCGTTGTTTCGAGCAAGCCATGGATTGATGCTTGTTGGTGGTTGGGGGAGTATAAACCTTTACCATTCTGTTTGGGAACTGCCTATAATGCATTTAGTATGGAAGATACAGCCATCTCATAGATGTTGCGTTGACAGCAAAAGTATGCCGCTCAAAATGTTATTCAATCTCTATTTTAAAATCGAGCTCTGGCACCTCTACAAATCCCTGCTTCCCTCTGCGAAGGGCCTATCTATTTACTTTTATGTTGAGTCATCATCCTTCTTATTAAAAGCACCCACTGGAGAGCACACTGTCATTTGCATTCATTATTACTGGTTTATATTGGGTATGACTTGACTGGATCTCTTTTACCATGAATTACAATGTTTAGTCAGTCCTTGATCTTTAAAGGTGCTCTACATTTATGTTTTGCAGTCTCAGAAAGGGCTAGTGAGATACCATTTTGTTATACCATGTTATGATTATTTTGAGAAAGTGTTGTCATCCGAGTTTTATTATTATGGCTCGCTAGCTGATTATGCTATTGATGTGAGTAATTGTGAGACCTATGTGTTATTTTGAGTATGGTTAGTTCATAATATTTGCTGAAACTTGAATGTTGGCTTTTCATATTACAACAACAAGAGCAAACAGAGTTTGTAAAAGTTTTTCTTTATCACTTTCAGTTTATCAACTGAATTGCTTGAGGAAGCAAAGGTTTAAGCTTGGGGGAGTTGATACGTCTCCAACGTATCTACTTTTCCAAACACTTTTGCCCTTGTTTTGGACTCTAACTTGCATGATTTGAATGAAACTAACCCGGACTGACACGGTTTTCAGCAGAACTACCATGATGTTGTTTTATGTGTAGAAAAGAAAAGTTCTGGGAATGTCCTGGAAATCCACGGAGGCACTTTTTGGATTTAATAAGAATTTTTGGCGAAAGAATTAATGCCAAGGGCCCACAGCCTTTCCACGAGACAGGGGGCGCCCCCACCCCTAGGGTGCGGCCTCCTATCTCGTGGGCCCTCTAGACCTCCACCGACGTCAACTCCAACTCCATATATTCCGTCTCGTGGAGAAAATAATCAGAGAGAAAGTTTCATTGCGTTTTACGACACGGAGCCGCCGCCAAGCCCTAATCTCTCTCGGGAGGGCTGATCTGGAGTCCGTTCGGGGCTCCAGAGAAGGGGATTCGTCGCCGTTGTCATCATCAACCATCCTCCATCACCAATTTCATGATGCTCACCGCCGTGTGTGAGTAATTCCATCGTAGGCTTGCTGGACGGTGATGGGTTGGATGATATTTACCATGTAATCAAGTTAGTTTTGTTAGGGTTTGATCCCTAGTATCCACTATGTTCTGAGATTGATGTTGCTATGACTTTGCTATGCTTAATGCTTGTCACTAGGGCCCGAGTGCCATGATTTCAGATCTGAACCTATTATGTTTTCATGAATATATGTGTGTTCTTGATCCTATCTTGCAAGTCTATAGTCACCTATTATGTGTTATGATCCGACAACCCCGAAGTGACAATAATCGGGATACTTCTCGGTGATGACCATAGTTTGAGGAGTTCATGTATTCACTATGTGTTAATGCTTTGGTCCGGTTCTCTATTAAAAGGAGGCCTTAATATCCCTTAGTTTCCGCTAGGACCCCGCTGCCACGGGAGGGTAGGACAAAAGATGTCATGCAAGTTCTTTTCCATAAGCACGTATGACTATTTACGGAATACATGCCTACATTACATTGATGAATTGGAGATAGTTCTATATCACCCTATCTTATAACTATTGCATGAGGAATCGCATCCGGCATAATTATCCATCACTGATCCATTACCTACGAGCTTTTCATATATTGTTCTCCGCTCATTTACTTGTTCGTTGCTACTGTTACAACTGCTACAAAAACCCAAAAACATTTATCTTTACTTTTGCTACTGTTACCATTATTATCATACTACTTTGCCTAAATACCTTGCTGCAGATACTAAGTTATCCAGGTGTGGTTGAATTGACAACTCAAATGCTAATACTCAAGAATATTCTTTGGCTCCCCTTGTGTCGAATCAATAAATTTGGGTTGTACTTCACCCTCGAAAGCTATTGCGATCCCCTACGCTTGTGGATTATCAGCCATCGAGGATAAAAAGATGGGGTTTATATCATATTGCATGAGTTTATACCTCTACATCATGTCATCTTTCTTAGTGTGTTACTCTGTTCTTGATGAACTTAATACTCTAGATGCAGGCAGGAGTCGGTCGATGTGTGGAGTAATAATAGTAGATGCAGAATCGTTTTGATCTACTTGTCACGGACGTGATGCCTATATACATGATCATGCTTAGATAATCTCATAACTATGCGCTTTTCTATCAATTGCTCGATAGTAATTTGTTCACCCATCGTAATACTTATGCTATCTTGAGAGAAGCGACTAGTGAAACCTATGGCCCCCGGGTCTATCTTTTATCATATAAGTTTGCCATCTACTTTTATTTGCATCTTTAGTTTTCCAATCTATATCATAAAAATACCAATATTTATCTTATCATATTATCTCTATCAGATCTCACTTTCGCAAGTGGCTGTGAAGGGATTGACAACCCCTTTATTGTGTTGGTTGTGAGGTTCTTGTTTGTTTGTGTAGGTGCGTGGGACTTTTGAGGAGCCTCCTACTGGATTGATACCTTGGTTCTCAAAAACTGAGGGAAATACTTACGCTACTGTGATGCATCACCCTTTCCTCTTCAAGGAAAACCAACGCAAGCTCAAGACGTAGCATAGACCCACAGTACGGAATGACAACAGTGGATCTGAAAAATCTGTGGTACACAGGCGAACCATTCATCCTAGCCAATGATGTGGCGCATGTTTTCTATGTGAAGGACATGTCTACCAAACCGAGAAAAAAAAGATAAGGAAGCGGATACATCATATGTTGAGCCAAAGCACCACATAGTTCATTCAGGAAAAAGAGACATCGTGGGATTGGAGTGCAAGGCAGACATGTTTGAAGATTATGAAAATTTTCATGAAATTCCTCCCTTCACAGTCAAGGCTGACCCAAGCACCATGTTAAATGATGAAGATTATCCTTGGTTACGGTGCAATAAACAAAGGACACAAGTGAAGGAAAAGTGAACTTTCTATCCACAACTATTATGATGATGCCTTTGATCTAGAATACCACTACAGTTACATGTGAACAAACGAAATCCCTTTGGAACATATGAGTTTTCGTCCGAAACCCTAATACTTCCAAAGAGATTGTCCGTTTTGTACACGAAGTGCATCCAGTTTTTGTCATAACCCTCTCAACTTTTTAGCACATGGTATGTGGGTGAAATGATGATACCATGCCAACTCTCAACCTTTTTCATAGTTCATTTGTAGTGCTTTTCAATTTAAGGGTCATTTAGCTGAAAGAATGAAGTAATAGCAAAAGAATGAACTAATAGAAAAAAGAATGAACTAAAAATAATCAATTAAAATATTATGTTATGATCAACTAAAACAAAACTATAATATCCTTCAATAGCAAAAAGAATCAACTAAAAAGCTTTTATAAAACTCCAATAGCAAAAGGAATCAACTCAAAAAACTTTTATAAACCTCTAGTTTACTGAAACTAAAATTATATAAAATTTAGGCAACCAAAATTATGAAAGTATTTTCTATTCAAAACATTAAAGCAAAAAGGATTTTCATAAAGAACTTTTTTGTTAGAAACTTTAATTGCAAAAAGAAATATCATAAAGAAATTTTTGTTAGAAACTAAAATAACAAAGTCTGTTTTTGAATATAATGATAAAACACAGTAATATTAAATAGCAGGAAAAAGAATCACTCAAAAATCTATCTTTATAGTAAAGTTATTCAAAAACTAGTGATTCACACATATTCTAAAAAATTCAAATTTAAACTATTCAAATTGGAAAACAAATGGCACTAACAGAAAGTTTATAATTTTTATTACCTAAAAGCAAAAAGAATTAAAAAATAAAGCAAAAAACAAAAGAAAATAAATAAAGCAAAAAACAAAACAAAAAACTGGAACAAAAATGCCACCTACTGGGCCACCATGGCGTGAATACGACTAGAAACCCAACCATGGGCTAGGATTCAGGCCCGCAGAAGGCCCAGTAGGCCCACAAGCATCTCAGTGACAGATTAGGCCCGTAAGCCTGCATTGGAGAGGAGCTCGAAGTGGTCAGCGCAGCCGCTCTTATAAACCACTCCAAGCCCCTCTCAACTAGCGAGGTGGGACTAAACATTTTGGGCGCGGGGCAGCACAAGGCCTTTGGTCCCGGTTGGTGGCACCAACCAGGACCAAAGTTCCCTGCTTCCCGCCCTTTGGGCTGCTGAAAAGAGGCCTTCGGTCCCGGTTGGTGGCACCAACCGGGACTAAAGGGGGCATTGGTTCCGGTTGGTGCCACCAACTGGGACGAATGATCTTGGTATATAAGCAACACTTATCAAAATTTCCAGTTTTCATCTCATTCCCCCCCCTGACGACGCCGACGACAAAGATGCCGCCAGGCTGCCCCGCCGCCCCCGCCATCGCCGTCGCCGTCGCCCGTGCTCGCCGTCGCCCGCGCCCATCGTCGCCGTCGCCCGCGCCCGTCGTCGCCGCCGTCCCTGCCCCGGCACCGTCGCCCTGCCTCGCCGTCACCGTCACCGCGCCCGTCATCATCGCCGTCTGCCCTCGACGCCATCCCCGCGCCGCCCATGCCCTGACGCCGTCGCCCTGCCTCGTCGTCGCCGTCCTCGCTGTGAGCGCCGCCGACCATTTTTTTGTATGATTTATTTGTTGTATGCATGTATTGATGTATATTGATGCATGTATTGATGTATGTTATATATATATATATAGATGATGTATGTTCTTTTTGTTCATAAAATATTTTTTAGGTTAGTTGTATTGTTAGTGCATTTTAGGTTAGTGGTGAGGAAAAAGAAGAACAGAGGAAGAAGGAAGAAGGAAGAAAATAAAAGGAAGGAGAGGAAAAAGAAAAATAAGAAGAGGAAGAAGTAGAAGAAGAAGGGAAGAATAGGAGTGGAAGAAGAGGAGAAAAAAATAAGAAGAGGAAGAAGAAGAAAAAAAGAGGAGAAGAAGAAAAAATAGAAAATTTTCTATTTTTTCTTCTTCTCCTCTATTTCTTCTTCTTCTCCTCTCTTTTTTCTTCTTCTTTCTTTCTTCTATTTTTTCTTCTTCTTCCTCTTTATCTTTTATCGGGAACGAGGGTGTCGGGAATTAGGGTGTTGGAAACTAGGGTAGAGGGTCAAGGGTCGATGAGGGGTCGAGGGTCGTCGAGGGGTCGAGTGTCGAGGGTCGT
>NC_041393.1:761199829-761212271 GCF_002162155.2 Triticum dicoccoides | reverse complement strand
TCGAGGGTCGAGTGTCGTCGAGGGGTCGGGGGTCATTGAGGGGTCGACGGGTCGTCGAGGGTCAAGGGTCGAGGTTTGAGGGTCGTTGAGAGTCAAGGGTCGAGGGTCGTCGAGAGTCGAGGGTCGAGGGTCATCGAGAGTCGAGGGTCGAGGGTCGTCTAGGGTTGAGGGTCGTTGTCACATCCCTAGTCTAGTATGACCTAGACTAGCTAGTCATGTGTGCATCATGTTTAAATTTCATTTAATTCTGAATTGGGGATTGGTGAAACCCTCAGAATCATTTCTGGAAATGACCCAGATAAAAATTGCTCCAAAAAGGTCCAAGAAAATGTTCATGTTGCTCTCTGAAAATATTGGGCAGAGATAAAAATCAAACCAATATCTTTAGTAGCTCATAAGTATTTATTTTGGGCATTTGGAATTAATGCATAATTATTTGCATTGGATATATATATGTTATATATATAATATATGTCCAAAAATTGTGCCATTTGTTGGGGAGCTCTGGAATAATACCACTAGTTCCTACAAAAATTGGCATAAGAAAATAAAATGATTTAGTATTTTTATTAAATCAAAACAAATGTCAGAAAATAGAAAAGAGAAACAAAAACAGAAAAAGCTTACCTGACGCTCACCTGGCAGCCCAGCTGGCCCAGCACTATAGCTGAGGCCCAGCCCACCAGGGCGAAGCAGTCGCCTTCAACCTCTGCCAGTAGGCAGAGGCGTGTCGCCGCGCGCGCGATCACCGTGGCCAGCTCCCTGCCTGCTTCCTCCACCCCGACTCCTCCAGACGCGCCACGGAGATGCCCAGCACCCCCTGCACCCCTCTCCTCTCTCCCTGGACCTCTCTCCCTCCTCTGCTCTCTCCCTACGACGCCACCGAACACGCCCATCGCCGCCGTTCGCCGTTGCCGCGACCACCGCCGTCCCAATGATGCCCCGAGCTGCTCCCGAGCTCCTGCGCCTCGTCACCAACCCCTCACTGAGCCACGCGACTGGAAGACCCCCGAAGCGTCGTCCCCGACCCCTTCTTCCTCCTCGGGTCACCGGAGATCGTCGCCGCCGATTCGTCGTCCACAGGGCCTCCCCGAGCTAGCTGACCCCCTCTCCGACCCTGCTGTGAGCTCCTCCGTCGTTTGCCCCTCCTCCCCATGTCTCTCGATCACCGTAGCCGCCATTTCGACCGAGGCCGAAGCTCACCGCCGCCGGCCATGTCGCCGTCGTGGCTGCAGACACCGTAGCTCGTGCCTGGGCGCGTCATAGTACTCGGTTTGCTCCCAGGAGATGACCCTGACCACCAGCTGGACCTGCCGTGCACCAGAACTCCGAACCCGCGCTTGTCCGAGCTCCGGCCGCCGCCTCGCTCACCGCAGTTGCCGCTACCGGCCACCCCAGCCATAGCTGCAGTCACCGCTGGACGCGCCGCGTTGCGGCCGTTCCAACGAGACCAGCCGCGCGTCCGCCCGACGCCGGAGTTGGCCGGACGGGCATCGCCGCCGCACTCCGATTATCGCCGGAGTTAATCCGGTGACAAGGTAGATTAGCTAGTGCTAATGGCGCCACTAATTGAACCCACACCCACGGACATATGGGCCCCACTGCCTAATTAACCCTGATTTAGTTTTGTTTAGATTAAACTAACCACGTAGGCCCCACAGGTCAGTTTGACCTGGCCACGTCACCTGTTGACCTGACCCCACAAGTCTGTGACCCAGACATCACTGTGTCACTGACCAGTGGTCCCCACTGGTCAGGTTTGACCCGGGGCAGCCCTGTTGACCCTGCTGATGTAATGCTGTTGTCATGCTGACACAGTAATATTTTCTGGAATTTAAATAAATCAGAAATGATTTATAAATTCCAGAAAATAGCTAAAACTTCTAAAAATCATAGTAATTCAACCATAGCTCCAAATGGAATAAATTATATATGAAAAATGATCAAAGAAATCCAATCTATCCATCTATACCCTTTTCATGCATGTTTGCACAACTTATAGCTGCTGTTTAGCACAAATCATATAAATGGCATTTAAATATCCACATATGGTTGCTAGTTGCATTAGCTCAAACCACAGCATATTGCCATGTCACACTCATGCATCATATTGTGCATTGCATTGATTGTGTTTCCTTCTGTGTTGCCGGTATTTGTCCCCCCTCGTTAGACGTGATACCGACGACAAGATCGATGACACCGATGAAGAGCTTTACCATCTTCAGAAGTGCCAGGCAAGCAAAACCCCCTTGTTCATTCCGATACAATCCTACTCTCTTGCTCCTGCTCTCCTTTACTGCATTAGGACAACACCGATTCAATTGTTACATGTTGCGGTAGTTGAACCCCTTTTCCTCTGCATGACCTGTCATTGCCACAGTAAATAGATGAAACCCACTAGCATGAGTAGGAGTTGTTTGAGCCATGTTGTGCCTACTCATTCATGCTTGTTTGTCATGCCTGCTACTGCTTAGAGTTGAGTCAGGTCTGATTCATCAGGGATGAATTGGAATGTGGTGAACATGTCCTACTGTTGAGAGCTAAGTGTGTGAACACGATTTGGTAAAGGTAGCGGTGAGAGGCCATGTAGGAGTACATGGTGGGTTGTCTCATTGCAGCCGTCCTCAGGAACTGAGTTCTGTGTTTGTGATCCATGAATAGTTACTACCACACATTGGGCTCCGGGCGCTCCAAGCTCTCTCGACTTATTAATCAACTTGATCTCTGTCCAGGAGTTGCAACTAGTTTCTGGTGTTTGTAGGTAGTGTTAGTAGTCTACCAAGTGGCACCCGGTACAGGTGGGCTTGGGACAGACTAGGCACAGTGGCATGGTGTACCAAGCATAGATCCACCCGTCGAGGTGGGCTTGGGAACCCTGCACACATCGTTTGGGGCCGTGAGCGACACCCCGGCCGGATCTCCTTGCGGATGGAACCCGAATAGGCGATAAACCTGGACCAGAGACTTGTGTGGTTAGTCAGGTCGTGGCCGACACCCTCGCTGGGCTTCCGCTTGAAGGTTGCCGAGTACATGTCATGTAAACGGCGGTAAGTGGTGAGAGCGTGTGTGAAGAAGTACACCCCTGTAGGGTTAATATGATCTATTCGAATAGCCGTGTCCACGATAAAGGACTTCTGGGTTGCCTGTACAGTTCATAGATAACTTGAAGTGGATACTCTAAAATACGCAAGATAAGCGTGAGTGCTATGGATGGCGTTCTCGTAGGGAGACGGGAGAGGATCCATAGTGGTGTATTGATATGGTGAATATGTGGACTCGTGTGCGCCACCTCAAAAGAGTTACTTGCAGTCGTAGTACAGGATAGCCACCGAGTCAAAGCTGGCTTGCTGCAGTTAAACCCCACCACCCCCTTTGTTGATAATGATGCATATGTAGATAGATCTGATGTAAGTCTTGCTGGGTACATTTGTACTCACGTTGCTTAATTTATGTTTTTGCAGAGAGACTTCAGTCTCGCTAGTAGTTCCACGTGGACTTCGACGTTTAGCTTGTTACCTCAGCTACGATCTTGTGCCCTCGGCAGGATCTGGTAGATAGTCAGGCTTCTCAGCCTTTTTCATTTGTAGATGTCTGTACTCAGACATGTTGAGCCTCCGCTTGTGCTTTGACTTGTATGCTCTGAATGTTGGGTCATGAGACTCATGTTTGTAATATCTCGCTCCTCGGAGCCTATTGAATAAATACTTCAGTCGTAGAGTCATGTTGTGATGCCATGTTGTATTTGCACATATCGAGCATATTGTGTGTATGTTAATGAAATGCTTGGTATGTGTGGGATCTGACTATCTAGTTGTTTATCCTTAGTAGCCTCTCTTACCGGGAAATGTCTCCTAGTGTTTCCACTAAGCCATGGTAGCTTGCTACTGCTCCGGAACACTTAGGCTGGCCGGCATGTGTCCTTCTTCGTTCATGTGTCTGTCCCCTCGGGGAAATGTCACGCGATGAATTCCGGAGTCTTGTTAGCCCGCTACAGCCCGGTTCACCGGAGTCCTGCTAGCCCAGTGCTACAGCTTGGATTCACTCGCTGATGACCGACACGTTCGCTGTTGGGTCATGTATGCCTGTCCCTGTAAGTTAGTGCCACTTTGGGTTCACGACTAGCCATGTCATCCCGGGTTCTTTGTCATATGGATGCTAGCCGCACTATCATATACGTGAGCCAAAAGGCGCAAACGGTCCCGGGCCAGGTAAGGTGGCACCCGTGGGAATACCGCGCGTGAGGCCGCAAAGTGATATGATGTGTTACATGCTAGATCGGTGTGACTTAGTATCGGGGTCCTGACAGCTTTGGTATCAGAGCTTGACTGCCTGTAGGTTTACCAAGCCAAACTGGTCGAAGTTGAGTCTAGAAATTCTTTAGTTATGTAAGGGAATTGATTGTGGGATGGAACGTAAGGCTCTTTTTACTCCCTATATCTCATGCCCTCCGAGTCATCTTATCTCTCCTACGGGGTTAAGGAACTAGGCTATCTCTTCTGTCTATCAGGATCACGTGTTACTAATCCGTAGACTTATAGTATTGATGGACTCAAGCCTCAGTTCAGTTCCTACTGCTTCCGTATGTTAATTGTTGATCTCGAAACCTTGATATTGTGCTTCTGAGTGGCGATGCCACCATTTTTGTAGCATGTCTCCAATCTTTTTAAGCATTTACAGCCGTTATGCTGTCCGAGTCATCCCAGGTTTCTAAACAGTTTGATGCATTTGCAAATCCCTTCCTCCCGTTCCTGATGTCCTTTTGGGCCAGATTAAGCACACTAATCAGTGAGTTGAGGTACTCTATTGCCTCGACGTATATGTTGGAGTTATTATTATGACCCTAGGTATCTAGAGTATCACCTAGTAATCCAGCCATGCTTTGTGTTCCCAGTGTGATGATTCTGGCCATCATTCTCGAAAGCATCCCGTGATGCCACTTAGTAGTAGGTATTCTACTCCTGGGTCTTGAACCCGAAACTCACCCTACTCCCTTCATGTTGATAGTGTTTGCTCGTTCCTTTAGGTTATTAGCAACCTTTGCGATAGTCCTCGAGGTCCGTGGTATTTCCTTCTTCCAAATACCATGAACTGCTTATGGCAGAAGTTCTTTGAACCAAAAGATCGCAACCAGAGTGCTCTTAACGAGTTCTCGATGCTATGTTGTGAATCTGTCAGTTCTACCTTTCTGCATGGGTTATCCGGAAGAAATATGTTGAACTTCGTTCGACATGCTAATCCATGCATCCACAACTCAGAAAATCATATGTTCCTTTGGGTTGTCCCTCTTTAGTTATCTTCTGACCTCGTCTATCAATTGATAGTCAGGAGTAGTTATGCATCCGTGTTCATCGATGCCACTACTCTTGTGGTCCGTCAAGCCATTCTATTCCGGAATGACTAGGAGAAACAAACTCCAGTACTTCATCCATATCCAGGATTGGGCAAAGCAGTTGTGTTCCGCAGATCAAATACTAATCCAGCTTTTGTTCTGTTCCACCTTGGAGTGTTGCCCTCTTTACGTCGGGATTGTCATGAGAATTGCACCATCTCTTGTAAATTCTTGACGTAGTGATACTTCTCGCCATCATTGTTCATTCCTCGGTTCCCGTGTTGTTGCAACCGGAATGCCGACAGGTTAACTATGAGGTGTGAACTCAATACTCCTAGCAACCATGTTGCTTAGTGATTAATGGACGAAAATCTCATTCTTAGTGTGTTGGTATTGAAATCATCATTCTAAGATTGATCGTGCTACCTAGTCCTTATTTCCGGTGCACCCTCTGATCAATGAGTTAGGATTGTATCAATCCCTCGCTCTGTTGATCATATCGTCTTGCCCTAAAAAGCAAGATTATTCTCGAGCTTAGTAACATATCGGTGGTTTGTGATTTTCCGAATATCTTCTCGGAGGTATCGCTAAGTTGTCACCTGACCGCTATGTTGAGCTCGTGATCAAGTTGGTTTCTCTATGTACCACCCCTTCTCCAAGAATCCGTGTCGGATACCCCGAGCGAGTTGGTTAGGCTAAACAACAACTTGGAGAGTTGGAAGATGAAAGCTTGTCCGACTTAGATCATTTTACGGGATATCTTGTGTGTGTGTGTGTGTTGAAGATAGATGATATCTTCCTTGATTGAACCTCGTGGTCAATTATTGGATCTATTGTCTTGCCAAAACTTTGATTTGAGTGTGGGCTATCCTCAAATCAAATCAGAACCAATGATGTTCGTAATGTTGTCTTACTCGTGGTTGATTCCTCGAGCATACACCATTATGTCTTTTGGGTCTGACCAATACTATCACCTTGTTCACATAGTTATGGAATTCCATCTCCATGGGAATCTAGATGAATTGTTGTTGAGCCCATCGACAACATCCTTGTCTTCTCCATAATTTTGTTGAACATTAAGCTAGTATTGGAAACTTTTGAAAGCACTTCTTCATGCTAGCTCATGAAGCATATGTTCGGATGTAAGAAGTGACTTCCTCCAGTTCATGTGCATTTGATGTAAGTTGCCGCCGTGGATTCGAGAAAGTCAATGTTGTTTCCTTTGGAATCATCCCAAGTCGATCATGCATACGTGCGGAGTATTCTGTGGTTTGAAGACTTGCAACCTTCATTCTATATGTATTCTTAGCACACCAAGCCACTGACTGATTTGTTCCAGGAGAAGGAGTTCCTTTTAAGAGCTAACCCGGGCTTAATCAAGGACTCCGTTGTCCGCAATGATGGTTTCCCACCTGAACTCGGTAGTGTTTCATTGTAAGACTGCCAGGTGATCATGCTTGTCTGGGACAACGTGTTCACGTGTTTGTAGCAGAACCAGCTCATATTTTGGAGCTTACTATCGTAGTTCATTCCCCGAGAATCTCGCAACGTCATCTCGTCGATTTGTGTTGCAAACTTTCATTTTTCTTTCTAGACTTGATGAGTCTGGAATATTCTGACACCAACCAGATCTGAATCTCAGGCAGATACGATGGTTGGAACGTTTTCCCAAGAACTATAATTTTGGTCTCTTTGTAACCCGGTAAAGTGGATGTCATGGCCAACACATCTAGCCGGAAGACCCATTATTGTAGGCTCTTGATTGAGAAAGTTGGCTACCTCCCCATAAGGATTTCGTGGGATTTACTCCCTAGTTGACCCTTATGGATTTTTGAGTTCCCGAAGTCCGACCTTCTACTTGATGTTCTTGATATCAAACCATATCTATGAATGGATTACGCTAGCACATCAAGGAGAACATTAGAAGCGGAGTGCTAAATGTCTCTCGGTCGATCATCCAGATTTTATTCCCTTGGCCCGCTAAGGTGAAATCTGAGAAGCTGTTATCTTCCTATGCATCTGCATCGTCCATCACTATCCATCATGGTAGTATGTTGTGTTGCCAGGATCCTTGACACGGATATTGGTAAAACCTTGATGAATATGGAAATGCTCAAAGTTCTTGCGAGCACGCGCAAGTGCTAGTTTTTATCGTCGGCATTAATTGATAGTGCTCTCAGTTTCCTCGGTTATGCTATAACCTTTTCAAATAGTGGACTCACCCTCTACTATTGAGTTTCTCCCCAGTTACTAAAATTATCACTTGTGTTGTCTTCAACAAGGTAATCCACGTCATCCTTTCTAGTATGAGTATGCCATTCCTTCGAACTCCGCCAATCGATTGCTGTGATTTGCCTTAGGCTGATATAGAGAGTCTCAATGATCTATATATCAAAGGTAATTCTTTTTGCCACTTAAGGTAATAATCTACGAATCACCCTCCTCCAGGATGTCCCGCTGTGGCATCATGGCAACTCAACTCCTCGCTACATTGACAACCGTTCACCACCCCTTTAAGCGTGGAATTGTTGTCTACCTAGTGAACCCTTGTCATTTGTTCCACTCCATCCCTCTAGATGTGTGTTTTGTGTCTCAGCTCGAGTGGTGTTGCTATGCCTCATTCCGCGAGTTGATCCTAAGTTGTTCGATCTTCGAGAAGATCGATCCTTCTAGAGTCTCCTTCTCCTCTCGTTGTCATGTTGGCTGGAGTTCTCAGAGCAAGACGACAAGACAAAGATGGTGATTGAAGCAACGTTCATTTGAAGTGCAACCTGGATCAGGAAGATTTCGTTAGTTGCGTTTTCCCCTTCATCTTACCCTACGGCTGAATCTCGGGATGAGATTCTTGTTTAGTGGGGGCGAGTTGTCACATCCCTAGTCTGGTATGACCTAGACTAGCTAGTCATGTGTGCATCATGTTTAAATTTCATTTAATTCTGAATTGGGGATTGGTGAAACCCTCAGAATCATTTCTGGAAATGACCCAGATAAAAATTGCTCCAAAAAGGTCCAAGAAAATGTTCATGTTGCTCTCTGAAAATATTGGGCAGAGATAAAAATCAAACCAATATCTTTAGTAGCTCATAAGTATTTATTTGGGGCATTTGGAATTAATGCATAATTATTTGCATTGATATATATATGTTATATATATTATATATGTCCAAAAATTGTGCCATTTGTTGGGGAGCTCTGGAATAATACCACTAGTTCCTACAAAAATTGGCATAAGAAAATAAAATGATTTAGTATTTTTATTAAATCAAAACAAATGTCAGAAAATAGAAAAGAAAAACAAAAATAGAAAAAGCTTACCTGACACTCACCTGGCAGCCCAGCTGGCCCAACACTATAGCTGAGGCCCAGCCCACCAGGGCGAAGCGGTCGCCTTCAACCTCTGCCAGTAGGCAGAGGCGTGTCGCCGCGCGCGCGATCGCTGTGGCTAGCTCCATGCCTGCTTCCTCCACCCCGACTCCTCCAGACGCGCCACGGAGACACCCAGCACCCCCTGCACCCCTCTCCTCTCTCCCTGGACCTCTCTCCCTCCTCTGCTCTCTCCCTACGATGCCACCGAACACGCCCATCGCCGCCGTTCGCCGTTGCCGCGACCACCGCCGTCCCGACGATGCCCCGAGCTGCTCCCGAGCTCCTGCGCCTCGTCACCAACACCCTCACCGAGCCACGTGACTGGAAGACCCCCGAAGCGCCGTCCCCGACCCCTTCTTCCTCCTCGGGTCACCGGAGATCGTCGCTGCCGATTCATCATCCACAGAGCCTCCCCGAGCTAGCTGACCCCCTCTCCGACCCTGCTGTGAGCTCCTCCGTCATTTGCCCCTCCTTCCCATGTCTCTCGATCACCGTAGCCGCTGTTTCGACCGAGGCCGAAGCTCACCGCCGCCGGCCATGTCGCCGTCGTGGCTGCAGACACCGTAGCTCGTGCCTGGGCGCGTCATAGTACTTGGTTTGCCCCCAGGAGATGACCCCGACCACCAGCTGGACCTGCCGTGCACCAGAACTCCGAACCCGCGCTTGTCCGAGCTCCGGCCGCCGCCTCGCTCGCCGCAGTTGCCGCTACCGGCCACCCCAGCCATAGCTGCAGTCACCGCTGGACGCGCCGCGTTGCGGCCGTTCTAGCGAGACCAGCCGCGCGTCTGCCCGACGCCGGAGTTGGCCGGACGGGCATCGCCGCCGCGCTCCGGTTATCGCTGGAGTTAATCCGGTGACAAGGTAGATTAGCTAGTGCTAATGGCGCCACTAATTGAACCCACACCCACTGACATATGGGCCCCACTGCCTAATTAACCCTGATTTAGTTTTGTTTAGATTAAACTAACCCCGTAGGCCCCACAGGTCAGTTTGACCTGGCCACGTCACCTGTTGACCTGACCCCACAAGTCTGTGACCCAGACATCACTGTGGCACTGACCAGTGGTCCCCACTGGTCAGGTTTGACCCGGGGCAGCCCTGTTGACCCTGCTGACGTAATGCTGTTGTCATGCTGATGCAGTAATATTTTCTGGAATTTAAATAAATCAGAAATGATTTATAAATTCCAGAAAATAGCTACAACTTCTAAAAATCATAGTAATTCAACCATAGCTCCAAATGGAATAAATTATATATGAAAAATGATCAGAAAAATCCAATCTATCCATCTATACCATTTTCATGCATGTTAGAACAACTTATAGCTGCTGTTTAGCACAAATCATATAAATAGCATTTAAATATCCACATATGGACTTTGAATTTGAATCTTTGATTCAAACCAACTTCATTTAATCTGGTTGCTAGTTGCATTAGCTCAAACCACATCATATTGCCATGTCACACTCATGCATCATATTGTGCATTGCATTGATTGTGTTTCCTTCTGTGTTGCCGGTATTTGTCCCCTCTCGTTAGACGTGATACCGACGACGAGATCGATGACACCGATGAAGAGCTTTACTATCTTCAGAAGTGCCAGGCAAGCAAAACCCCCTTGTTCATTCCGATACAATCCTACTCTCTTGCTCCTGCTCTCCTTTACTGCATTAGGACAACACCAATTCAATTGTTACATGCTGCGGCAGTTGAACCCCTTTTCCTCTGCATGACCTGTCATTGCCACAGTAAATAGATGAAACCCACTAGCATGAGTAGGAGTTGTTTGAGCCATGTTGTGCCTACTCATTCATGCTTGTTTGTCATGCCTGCTACTGCTTAGAGTTGAGTCAGGTCTGATTCATCGGGGATGAATTGGAATGTGGTGAACATGTCCTACTGTTGAGAGCTAAGTGTGTGAACACGATTTGGTAAAGGTAGCGGTGAGAGGCCATGTAGGAGTACATGGTGGGTTGTCTCATTGCAGCCGTCCTCAGGAACTGAGTTCTGTGTTTGTGATCCATGAACAGTTACTACCACACATTGGGCTCCGGGCGCTCCAAGCTCTCTCGACTTATTAATCAACTTGATCTCTGTCCAGGAGTTGCAACTAGTTTCTGGTGTTTGTAGGTAGTGTTAGTAGTCTACCAAGTGGCACCCGGTACAGGTGGGCTTGGGACAGACTAGGCACAGTGGCACGGTGTACCAAGCGTAGATCCACCCGTCGAGGTGGGCTTGGGAACCCTGCACACATCGTTTGGGGCCGTGAGTGACACCCCGGCCGGATCTCCTTGCGGATGGAACCCGAATAGGCGATAAACCTGGACGAGAGACTTGTGTGGTTAGTCAGGTCGTGGCCGACACCCTCGCTGGGCTTCCGCTTGAAGGTTGCCGAGTACATGTCGTGTAAACGGCGGTAAGTGGTGAGAGCGTGTGTGAAGAAGTACACCCCTGCAGGGTTAATATGATCTATTCGAATAGCCGTGTCCGCAATAAAGGACTTCTGGGTTGCCTGTACAGTTCATAGATAACTTGAAGTGGATACTCTAAAATACGCAAGATAAGTGTGAGTGCTATGGATGGCGTTCTCGTAGGGAGACGGGAGCGGATCCATAGTGGTGTATTGATATGGTGAATATGTGGACTCGTGTACGCCACCTCAAAAGAGTTACTTGCAGTCGTAGTACAGGATAGCCACCGAGTCAAAGCTGGCTTGCTGCAGTTAAACCCCACCACCCCCTTTGTTGATAATGATGCATATGTAGATAGATCTGATGTAAGTCTTGCTGGGTACATTTGTACTCACGTTGCTTAATTTATGTTTTTGCAGAGAGACTTCAGTCTCGCTAGTAGTTCCACGTGGACTTCGACGTTTAGCTTGTTACCTCAGCTACGATCTTGTGCCCTCGGCAGGATCTGGTAGATAGTCAGGCTTCTCAGCCTTTTTCATTTGTAGATGTCTGTACTCAGACATGTTGAGCTTCCACTTGTGCTTTGACTTGTATGCTCTGAATGTTGGGTCATGAGACTCATGTTTGTAATATCTCTCTCCTCGGAGCCTATTGAATAAATACTTGAGTCGTAGAGTCATGTTGTGATGCCATGTTGTATTTTCACATATCGAGCATATTGTGTGTATGTTAATGAAATGCTTGGTATGTGTGGGATCTGACTATCTAGTTTTTTATCCTTAGTAGCCTCTCTTACCGGGAAATGTCTCCTAGTGTTTCCACTGAGCCATGGTAGCTTGCTACTGCTCCGGAACACTTAGGCTGGCCGGCATGTGTCCTTCTTCGTTCATGTGTCTGTCCCCTCGGGGAAATGTCACGCGATGAATTTCGGAGTCCTGTTAGCCCGCTACAGCCCGGTTCACCGGAGTCCTGCTAGCCCAGTGCTACAGCCTGGATTCACTCGCTGATGACCGACACGTTCGTTGTTGGGTCATGTATGCCTGTCCCTGTAAGTTAGTGCCACTTTGGGTTCACGACTAGCCATGTCAGCCCGGGTTCTTTGTCATATGGATGCTAGCGGCACTATCATATACGTGAGCCAAAAGCCGCAAACGGTCCCGGGCCAGGTAAGGTGGCACCCGTGGGAATACCGTGCGTGAGGCCGCAAAGTGATATGATGTGTTACATGCTAGATCGTTGTGACTTAGGATCGGGGTCCTGACAGTCGTTGAGGGTCGAGGGTCGTCGAGGGGTCGAGGGTCATCAAGGGTCGATGGTCGTCGTGGGTCGAGGGTCG
>NC_041393.1:761187540-761199630 GCF_002162155.2 Triticum dicoccoides | reverse complement strand
TCGAGGGTCGAGGGTCATCAAGATTCGAGGGTCGAGGGTCGTCGAGGGGTCGAGGGTTGAGGGTCGAGGGGTCGAGGGTCGAGTATCGCCAAGGGTCGAGGGTCTCCGTTTAACAAGAATGCCCCCATTATGGATGTGCACAAGTTGATTAATTTTTTTCTGATCTCATCCATGGCTACATCATTTGCTGGAAGTAACAGGTGTATGACACTACGAAGCTCTTCAAAGTTGTTTTGGAATGGAGTTCCTGATAGAATGATTTGCTTTTTGGTACGGATTTCAGCAAAGGCCTTCCAAATAGCGATATTCGAAAGGCTCTTGCTGAACTTCGTACCAAAAAGCGAATTATCCTATCTGGGACTCCGTTCCAAAAAAAATTGGAGAGCTTCGTACCGTTATGCGCCTCTTACTTTCGGCAAATGATGAAGCAATGGTTTTCTTGAGATCAGGAAAAATATGGACCATTTTCTACACATCCAGAATGACACCATCTTGTTAAATTCCTTAAAGGTTAAGAGAATCCGAGCGGTCAAGGATCGTAACTAGCTAGGGTAGGGGGTCAAGGGTCGTCGAGGGTATGAGGGTCGAGGGTCGCCGAGAGGTCGAGGGTCAAGGATCACCGAGGGGTCGACAGGGGGACGTCGATCAACCCCCTCTCGCTCGACCAACTCTCGAGGACACCCAAACCATAGAAAAAAAAACATTGTCGATCTTGTAGCCCCTCCCGCCCCTCCCCAACAAACTCTCTGGAGATTTATAAGAGATTTATCAAGAATGCCCCCATTATGGATGTGCATAATTAAGTTGATCACTATTTTTTCTAATCTCATCTACCATTCTATACGTGCACATTCTCTTGTGTCAAAGTATTGAATCCTCTGACACTAGACAATGTGACATATAGAAGGGTAGATGAGATCAGGAAAAATAGGGACCATTTTTTTGTGCACATCCAGAATGGCGCCATCTTGTTAAATCCCTTGTTTGATATTCATGAGAGAGGCAGTCCGGACGTCGGACATTCATGAGAAAGGCGGTCCGGGCTGAACCCTAGAAGCGTTGCCGAGGCCACCCCAAACCCTAAAAGCGTCGAAGCCAGCCAAATTTACCAAGTTAAAAGAGTGTTGTCGAGGCCACCCCAAACCCTGGAAGTGTTGTGATTAGCTAGCTAGGTCTATGTGTGCCACTATTAAAATACCCATCTCTCATGTTAGTATATTAATTGCCATGTTGTAATATTTGTAGAAACTATGGATCAACGAATAGACTTCGAACAAGAAGAGATATTGGGGGACATAATCCATGAAGGAGGTGATGTATTGTCGTTTCTCAACGACCCTGATGGTCTGGAAGGAGAGGAAGTAGGCTACGGTGATTAAAAAGTGGAGGAGGAAAGTCATGATCATGATGGTGGCTCCGGCGGTCGTGATGACGGCTCCGGTGACCGAACGGAGTCGGGATCAGCTGTTGCAAAGTCCGGCGAGGTATATATATATATATATATATATATATATATATATATATATATATATATATATATATATATATATATATATATATTAAGCCTGTGCTGACTAGCTAATTGATGCATTAATTGTATTGGTATGTACATATAATAACTCTTCTTTCTTCTTTTATAGCCCGGATCGAGCAAAACTTCGGTAATGAGATGAGGCCCGAAGAAAAAGTTGCGCCAGGATGAAAGGTTCGCGATCATAGAAATCGCGTGCGATGGCAGACCGATTCAACCCTTCCAGACCAAGGAAGCATTTTCTGCTCAGTGCGGGGTTCTTGTTAGGGACATGATCCCGATCAACATCCACCAATGGTATAAGCCTAAGAAGGAAGACCCTCAAGTTTCTTTTGTGGAAGATACACAGAAAACTAATCTTTAGACTGCGCTGAAGGAAAATTTCACCCTACTGGCAGAGGAGGATCCAGATAAGCCAGTTATAGAGCCATTGGTCAAGGCTTATGCTCTCAAGAAGATGGTAGATCTATTCAGGAGGTGGAAGAATGAGTTGAAATCAACATACGTCAACAAAAACAAGACTCCAGAATTCACCGGCCAATTTGAGAAGATAAGAGATCACTGGGCCGCATTTGTGGCCCACAAGACATCGGAGAAGAGTAAGAAGATGTCAGCGACAAACAAGATAAATGCTGCAAAGAAGGAGCATCACCATCGCACGGGGTCAGGTGGCTACCTCAAAGCCCGGTCATTGTGGGACAAGGCTGAGCAGGACCTGATTGCTAAAGAAACCAGAGACATTGCACTGGCCATACCGGTCAAGGACTTGTTTCTTCGGGGTTGGGGGAACTTTGGACCCTGAAACAGGGAATTGCTGTTGTACGGATGAGCAACTTGCAACACCCATCACGAAGCTTCAGGCAGCAATCAAGGCAGTGCAGGAAGGGACGTTCGTTCCCGACAGAGAGAACCACGAGCTCACACAGGCCCTCGGGAATCCTGAGCACCCTGGACGAACACGAGGCATGCCAGGCTCCATTGCATGGAACGTTGGGTTTCCCAACGCAGGCGGTTGCAAAACCCAAGAGAGGAGGAGGAAAGTGGAGCTAAGCGAACTGCAGAAGCTTCAGGAAAGGGTACAAAATCTAGAGGAACGACAAGTTGTTGAGAACCAGCGAGATCCTGCCCGAGCTACCCTAGAAGCTACCCCGCCATCTCAGCGGAGAAGCAACATGGCTTCCACTAAGCTCATTCCACAGCCTGACTTCAGGGTCCTATCTACCCCGTGGATTTTATCACGGATTCACACTAGTGCCAGCTTATGACGCAACGGCAGAACCTCCAAGTTAAGGCGGCTGTTGGCTCTGTGTTCCCTCCTTCACCCGACGCAACTTTTCACTGCCGTCTGATTCCACAAGGCTATGCTGTTGTGATGGTGGATGAAATAACGGAGGGATTTGAGGAGCTCCAGCTTGACCACCCTACAGGTGAAGGGGAGACTCAGCTGGGTCTTGCTTTGAAGACTCCATGTCTATGGCGGAAGGAGCACATCAAGCTTCTGAACTTCATGCCTCCGGCGAGTCAGCTGGGCACTCCGCCTCCTCTGCCTCCTCCTCCTCCTCCTCTGGCGAGTGATCAGGGCACTCCGCCTCCTGCTTCGGCGCGTGAGGGCGGCAGTACTCCCCCTAGGCCTCCTTCTCCGCCTGCTCCAGCGCGCCCGAGCAGCCCGCCTCCTCCTTCTCCACCTCATAAGCAACGGCATAGGACAAACGTCGCCGCTCCGGCGCATCGTAGCACTCTGCCTCCTTCTTTAGTGCCTAGTAAGCAATGAAAGAAGACAGCCGGAGCCGCTTCGGCTGCTCCGGTGTCTAGCAGTACAGCCAGAGGCGGGAGGCAATACAGATTTGGTCCATCTCTCAAGCCTGTAGAGAAGTTACCATACGAGATGACCGTGGAGGAAAATGAGAAGGTCATTCAAGGCCATGTGAATGACTTCTTTGAAGCAGTAAGAGCTAAGAAACATCCACCTCCAAAGGAGAAGCTAGATCCGGTGAAAGCAAAGTGCACTTTGGATGCCCTAAAGCGAGCACCAGCATCTCTGCCGCAAACCAACTATGACCGCATTATTGAAAGGACATATATGGACGCGAAGCAGTCGGGAAGTACTTGCAGTGACCAAAGGTTAGCAAAACGAAGAAGTGGGAAAACAATTCCCCAGCTCTGCGAACAAGCGAAGCAATCATGCCCCCCGCTCAAGGTGTCTAGCGATATCGTCGCTAATCTTCCGGGGATGCTGCCCGGTACCAATCTTGGAGATTACATGCCCGACGATGCACTTTTTGATACAATGGAGGTGGGCACATTCAAATATCGGCACGAGAAGCCTCTCGTAAAACCTGGTCATCCTCCTCTAACAACGATGATGCGAAGATTCCATGATTGGTACATGGACATCTACAACAAGTCTGGGAATGATACTTTGACGCTAAGAGTTAAAGAGGAGCACGACCTCGTTGGAATTCATCTGTTGTCTGTTCCATATGAGGAGTTCTTCCAGTTTTTCAATCAAAAGGCCCTCCATAAAGTAATCATCACTTGCTACTGTCTGTAAGAACTACTTATGTAATTAAGTCTCTACATATAGCTCAGCTCTTTCATTGCATGTATATATAATTATCCTCACTATATTATGCAGATTGAAGATCACCGAATGCAAGAAAAGACAAATTGGTGATATTGGGTTCATTAACACAAATCTCATAGATGAATGGAGTGTTAAACATGATGCCAAACAAATCGAGGACAACTTGCTATGATCGTTACTTCTAAATCAAAACAAATATACAATACTCTTTCCTTAGGAATTCAAGTGAGTGTTACTGTCTTGTGCATATTCGGTTTCCCTTATTACTTGAGGTTATAGTAATGTAACTGATGAGTTATGCATGCATGCACCGCTTCCATTTTATTCTGCTAGAGATTAAGCTTGAGAAGGGACTAGTAACCTTCATAGACTCGACACGAAAAGATCTCGAGGAGTATGCGACCATGACTAAAATGCTCGAGAAGTAAGTTCAGTCGATCATTATCGCACCATATCGGCAACTTTGTTCATTTCCTGGTATCAAGTAATTGTTTTCTTTGTCTGGCAGGGTTTGGAAAAAGTTCACCGCACAAGCTCCGGGACTACCAGCGGAGCTGCGATTTAAACACCCGAAAGTAAGTGCTACTAGCTAGTTCCGCGCATCTCCCATTGATTCTAGCTAGTTTCATCAATACCATTTAGCATGCTTGCTTATCAGTTTGATTGACCTCTATTTCTTGTAAAGTGGTTGTGGAAGGAACCCGGGAATGATTTGTGTGGATACTACATTTGCGAGTTCATTCGCCACACGACTTGTGAGCGGGGCTACTCTGACAAACAATATTAATTATGTAAGCAATAATATTCACTATTTTATGTTATTGCCATCATTTGTGTCAAGTTTCATTCATATATATGTATTGACCCCCTTCTTCAAATTAGATGTTTCACATGCGTGATGAACTCCTACCACAAGATCGCATACGAGCAATTCAAGAGGAATTGACAGGATTCTTTCTTGACCACGTCATCGATAAAGACGGAGAATACCATGTGGAACTTGAGTTCAGATGTTAGGGGAGTGTAAGAGATCTTATATTGTATATTTGTAGCCAGTAGCGTCGGATAGATATACAAAAACTTGTTGTTCGGCCAATCTCTCGGAGAAGGAGAGGTCGATCACTTCTCTCTGTATATGTTCATGACGATCTTCTCTACTTAATGGTTTCCTTCATTTTCTTACTAGCTAGCTAGCGTGTCGAGTCCTCTCTATACGTATAGTACGTAGCGTCGATCAAGCACGGAGATAAGAGAGGACACTTCTCTGTATTAGCTAGCTAACCCAATATACGAAACCCTTAAATTAACCCTACTAAACCCCCAAAACCCCAACCCCCCTTTCAAAAAAAACCCCAGCCCTTGAACTGCTGACGCGTGGATGCCTTTTGGTCCCGGTTGGTGCTACCAACTGGGACAAAAGGCCCTCCTGCCTAGGCAAGCCGCAGCGGCCATGTGGAGCCCCATCTATCCCGGTTCCTAGGCGAATCGGCACTAAAGGTATTGGGCTTTAGTACCGACCCTTTAGTCCTGGTTTGGGAACCGGGACAAATGGGCCTTATGAACCAGGACAAATGGGTTGTTTTCTACTAGTGGAATCACTGGAACTGATTTCTGTGATGAACTACTTTCAAATTCGGGAGAAGGTACAATTACCTCATCAAGTTCTACTTTCCTCCTACTCACTTCTTTTGAGAGGAACTCCTTCTCTAGAAAGGATGCATTCTTAGCAACGAATATCTTGCCTTCGGATCTGTGATAGAAGGTGTACCCAACAGTTTCCTTTGGTTATCCTATGAAGATGCATTTCTCCTATTTGGGTTCGAGCTTATCAGGTTGAAACTTTTTCACATAAGCATCGCAACCCCAAACTTTAAGAAACGACAACTTTGGTTTGTTGCCAAACCACAGTTCATAAGGCGTCGTCTCAACGGATTTTGATGATGCCCTATTTAAAGTGAATGCAGCCGTCTCTAAAGCATAACCCCAAAACGATAGCGGTAAATCAGTAAGAGACATTATAGATCGTACCATATCCAATAAAGTACGGTTATGACATTCGGACAAACCATTACGCTGTGGTGTTACATGTGGCGTGAGTTGCGAAACTATTCCACATTGTTTCAAATGAAGACCAAACTCGTAACTCAAATATTCGCCTCCACGATCATATCGTATAAACTTTATTTTCTTGTTACGATGATTTTCCACTTCACTTTGAATTTTTTTGAACTTTTCAAACATTTTAGAATTATGCTTCATTAAGTAGATATACCCATATCTGCTCAAATCATCTGTGAAGGTAAGAAAATAACGATACCCGCCACGAGCCTCAACACTCATTGGACCACATACATCAGTATGTATTATTTCCAATAAGTCAGTAGCTCGTTCCATTGTTCCGGAGAACGGAGTTTTAGTCATCTTGCCCATGAGGCATGGTTTGAAAGCACCAAGTGATTCATAATCAAGTCATTCCAAAAGCCCATCAGCATGGAGTTTCTTCATGCGCTTTACACCAATATGACCTAAACGGCAGCACCACAAATAAGTTGCACTATCATTATCGGCTTTGCATCTTTTGTCTTCAATATTATGAACATGTGTATCTCCACGATGGAGATTCAATAAAAATAGACCACTCAACAAGGGTGCATGACCATAAAAGATATTACTCATATAAATACAACAACCATTATTCTCTAATTTAAATGAATAACCATCTCGCATCAAACAAGATCCATATATAATGTTCATGCTCAACGCTGGCACCAAACAACAATTATTCTGGTCTAAAACTAATCCCGAAGGTAGATGTAGAGGTAGCGTGACGACGGCGATCACATCGACCTTGGAACCATTTCCGACATGCATTGTCACCTCGTCCTTAGCCAATATTCATTTAATCCGTAGCCCCTATTTCGAGTTGCAAATATGAGCAACAGAACCAGTATCAAATACCCAGGCACTACTACGAGCATTAGTAAGGTACACATCAATAACATTATTATCAAATATACCTTTTACTTTGCCATCCTTCTTATCCGCCAAATACTTGGGGCAGTTATGCTTCCAGTGACCAGTCCCTTTGTAGTAGAAGCACTCAGTTTCATGCTTAGGTCCAGACTTGGGCTTCTTCCCTAGAGTAGCAACTTGCTTGCTATTCTTCTTGAACTTCCCCTTCTTCCCTTTGCCCTTTTTCTTGAAACTAGTGGTCTTGTTGACCATCAACACTTGATGCTCCTTCTTGATTTCTACCTCCGCAGCTTTTAGCATTGCGAAGAGCCCGAGAATCGTTTTCGTCATCCCTTGCATATTATAGTTTAGCACGAAGCCTTTATAGCTCGGTGCCAGCGATTGAAGAACTCTGTCAATGACACTATCATCAGGAAGATTAACTCCTGGCTGAGTCAAGTGGTTATGGTACCCAGACATTCTCAGTATGTGTTCACTGATAGCACTATTCTCCTCCATTTTGCAGCTATAGAACTTGTTGGAGACTTCATATCTCTCAACTCGGAAATTTGCTTGAAATATTAACTTCAACTCTTGGAACATCTCATATGCACCATGACGTTCAAGACGTCTTTGAAGTCCCCGATTCTAACATGTAAAGCATGACACACTGAACTATCGAGTAGTCATCAACACGCGTCTGCCAAGCATTCACAATGGCTGCAGTTGCTGGCGCAGGTGGTACACCTAGCGGTGCTTCAAGGACGCAATTCTTCTGTGCAGCAATGATGATAATGCTCAAGTTACGGACCTAGTCTGTGTAAGTGCTACCATCATCTTTCAACTTAGCTTTCTCTAGGAACGCATTAAAATCCAAGGGAACGGTAGCATGGGCCATTGATCTACAACAACATAGACATGCAAAAAACTATCAGGACTAAGTTCATGATAAATTAAAGTTCAATTAATCATATTACTGAAGAGCTCCCACTTAGATAGACATCCCTCTAGTCATCTAAATGATCACGTGATACAAATCAACTAAACCATGTCCGATCATCACGTGAGATGAGTTTTCAATGGTGAACATCACTATTTTGATCATATCTACTATATGATTCACGTTCGACCTTTCGGTCTCAGTGTTCTGAGGACATATCTTCATATGCTAGGCTCGTCAAGTTTAACTCGAGTATTATGCATGTGCAAAACTGGCTTGCACCCATTGTATGTGAACGTAGAGCTTATCACACCCGATCATCACATGGTGTCTCGGCACGACAAACTGTAGCAACGGTGCATACTCAGGGAGAACACTTATACCTGGAAATTTAGTAAGGGATCATCTTATAATGCTACCGCCGTACTAAAAAAATAAGATGCATAAAAGATAAATATCACATGCAATCAAAATATGTGACATGATATGGCCATCATCATCTTGTGCTCATGATCTCCATCACCGAAGCATCGTCATGATCTCCATCGTCACTGGCTTGACACCTTGATCTCCATCGTAGCATCATTGTCGTCTCGCCAGCTATTGCTACTACGACTATCTCTACCACTTAGTGATAAAGTAAAGCAATTACATGGCGATTGCATTTCATACAATAAAGCGACAACCATATGGCCCCTGCCAGTTGCCGATAACTCTGTTACAAAACATGATCATCTCATACAACAATTTATATCTCATCATGTCTTGACCATATCACATCACAGCAAGCCCTGCAAAAACAAATTAGACGTCCTCTACTTTGTTGTTGCAAGTTTTACATGGCTGCTACGGGCTTCTAGCAAGAACCGTTCTTACCTACGCATCAAAACCACAACGATTTTTCATCAGTTTTTGCTGTTTTAACCTTCAACAAGGACCAGCCATAGTCAAACTTGATTCAACTAAAGTTGGAGAAACAGACACCCGCCAGCCACCTATGTGCAAAAACATGTCGGTGGAACCAGTCTCATGAACGCGGTCATGTAATGTCGGTCCGGGCTGCTTCATCCAACAATACTGCCGAATCAAAGTAAGACATTGGTGGTAAGCAGTATGACTATTATCGCCCACAACTCTTTGTATTCTACTCGTGCATAAAGCATCTATGCATAGACCTGGCTCGGATGCCACTGTTGGGGAACGTAGTAATTCAAAAATACTTGGATCTAGGAGATGCATAGCAACGAGACGGGAGAGTGTGTGCACGTACCCTCGTAGACTAAAAGCGGAATCGTTTAGTAACGCGGTTGATGTAGTTGAACGTCTTCATGATCCAACCGATCCAAGTACTGAACGTACGACACCTCCATGTTCAACACACGTTCAACATGATGACGTCCCTCGAGCTCTTGATCTAGTAGAGGGTCGAGGGAGAGTTTCCTCGGCACGACTGTGGGAGTCCTGGACTAGGGGTTCCTTGGGCGTCCGATCTATTGATGTGGGCCGGACTGATGGGCCATCAAGATACAAGACAGAAGATTATCCCTCGGGTCCGTTAGGGACTCCCGTATGCGTGTATGGCAAGTATAGGAGTTTGGATGTATTATTCCTTTATGTAAAGCCAACTTTGTACAACCCTAAGCCCCTCCAGTGTTTATATAAACCAGAGGGTAGATCGGAGGCAGGATCACAACATTGCTAGGCTAGCTAATCTAGGGTTAGCCGAATCGATCTCGAGGTAGATCAACTCTTGTAACCCCTATACCCTCGAATATAATCAAGCAGGAGTAGGGTTTTACCTACATTAAGAGGGCCCGGACATGTGTAAACACTGTGTCCTTTGTCCATAGTTACCATTGGTCCTCAGACATACAACTTGGGCCCCCATACCCGAGATCTTACGGTTTTGACATGACATTGGTGCTTTCATTGAGAGCTCTGTTGTATCATCGACAGAAGGATCGATGGCTCATCTCTTCGTCAGCAATGAAGCTGCGTCCAGGGAAAACTTTCTCCCTGGGCAGGTCTTTGTGTTCAGTGGCTTTGTGCTTCATGCCAACTCGGCCGGCCGACTCAAGCAGGTTGATAGTTATGCCCTCGGCCACCAGATTAGGTTTGGAAACCTGAATTATGTTTCTGATGTCCGAGGAGACCTAGTCTTCAGTGGGTTCACGGCCTCGGCCGCCACTCTATGTCCCCGCCAAGAAGACTCTTCGGATCCCTTGTCAGATCCCGTCCAGGGGTCAACACCAACACCCACCTCAGCCTTAGATCCGGGGCAGGTCCCATCGTTCGAAGATGGGAGCGTGAGCCCCGCCGGACTTGTTCCTCTTGTGGAACTCCCGACCGAAGACCCAGATGCAATCTTAGACTTGGCTCTGGGCAACCATCCTGAACTGCCGAGGTCTGCACTCAGCGGGTCCGATCAGGCGTCCCATGCCGAACTCAGACCAGCAGATCCGCAGTTTCTGGTCCCACTTCCGCTCATAGATGAAGCATTGGGATTGATGCAGTTGCTCGCCATCATGGGGGCCTTACCTCCAAACTGTACCCAGCTTGGACTGGGGCCGAGAGCGGGGAATTTTATGCCCCACCCACCACCCACTTAATAGCCACTGTCGAGGACTTGACCGACATGTTGGAGTATGCGTCCGAAGACATCGATGGCATGGATGACGATGCCGACGCCGAACCAAGCCAAGTCCCACCCGTCACAGGGGCGTTGGACGGCCACCTCAACCTATGATGTGTACATAGTGGACACTCCGGATAAAAAGAACAATGAGGATAACCCGAGCCCAGATGAGGACAAACCCGTCGATAAACCACCAAAGCGCCGACGTCAGCGCCGCCGCTCACGATTGCGTCGGGCTAAGGACAGCAATACCGGCACCAGAGATAATGAGACTCCGGACGACGTTGAAGATCCCGAACACCCCGTCGAGCCCACATCCGAACAGGACGAAAGGGAAGAGGGTGAATATAGTCCCGGACATGCTGATCATGAGGATTCGGAAGACATCAACTATATGCCAGAAACCGAAGAGGAGGTTAGCCTCAGCGACAAAAAATTTATTGTCCCATAGGAACCCCTCGATCAAGAATGCTTCAAGCGACAGCTCATTGCTACAGCCCGGAGCCTGAAGAAGAAGCAGCAGCAGCTCAAAGCCGAGCAAGATACACTGAATGAAAGGTGGACTAAGCTCCTGGCCGCTGAGGAATACGGCCACGAGCGACCTGTTAAAAGTTACCCTAAGTGCAAGTACTGTCGAAGTATAATCAGGCATACCAACCAGACCAACAACCACCTGGGCGGGATAAAACGACATATCAAGCCGAATACCAGCCCACACCCCCTCGCCGATAGGGCAGGGAGATGGCAGCCGCGAGATACACGTATGACTTGCAACATGACCTAGCAAATAAAGCTGGTCAGACTAGATCAATCTACGGATGAAGGGGGCGTGCCCCGGCGCGAGACAATGGCTATGAAGCCCGGCGTGAAGACCATCTTATCTTATATCTTATCTTATATTTACTAACTAGACCATAAAGGCGCGCGTTGCCGCGCCCGCTCATTATTAAATGAATTAATAAATATAAAAATATAGTAGCAACCATAGGTATTGATCTTAGTTCATTTACATAATCAGCGAGTGGCGGCGATACAACACATGAAGAACAAACTCCAACATACTTGTTGCTGCAGCATATTAAATAATTAATTATAGAGGATCTGAACTCCACCGGCTAAACAAGAGCACCGACTTTGATCCCAAGTTCACAAGTAATTGGTTGGATGGAGTTCTAGTGTACAGGTAATCTGAAGATTTATTGTCCCTTCCAACGTGTTTGAGTTCAGAATGGAACACATCACTATAAAAATATCCATCAGCGAGGGGAGAAGGCAGTGCCATAGTGGGAGTGGAGATGTGTTGCACTCCCATCGTGGTCGGCGTGGGTGGCAGCCGGGGTGGCGCGTTGTGTCCTCCTCCTCTGTTTTCTAGAGCCGTTTGACGCCATGGCCTACTCCTCATTCCCCGTTGCTGCTGACATGCACCCTCTCCAGCATATCCTCGTCGT
>NC_041393.1:761171659-761187245 GCF_002162155.2 Triticum dicoccoides | reverse complement strand
CACACACGCACACACACGCACACAAAAGAGTAGGTATCAGCAGTTCAGCACCTATGCAAACCGAGAAAACATGATGAGGAAGAAATCAAAATTTCTGCAAGCAAGGAGGCGAAACATAAATGTCAACCATGGCTGCTCAGGAACAGGAAGCAACAAGACTACAAGAGGAAACATATAGATCAAAGGATAAATAGACTCATGAAGCAGGGAATAGAAGGTGGGCAGTCTAGAATAGAGGGGCAGCGGCAGCGCACCTTGTATATATGCCATTAATGGCAGGAAGAAACAACGACGACTCCACCATCTCGTTCGCCCACGCCGCCGTTCCGCCTGCTTTTTTCTTTTGAGCGATTACTCTTTTTTGAGAAAGAGCGATTATTTTTCTCGTCGAGCCGCTTTGTCAGTCGACCTGGATCACAGCAAACTTGATGGCCCAGTTACAATTTTGGGCCCGGATGATGAGAGGAAGCCTAGGTCGCTCTCCAGAGTAGCAGCCCAGACATGTTGGCCCGGTCATGAGTGAAGAACGAAAACGGAGTGACCGGCCGATCTGGTGCGTTCCTAGGCTTGATCCGACTGTCAGCGAAGCAAAGAGCTGTGGTGGCTCGTAGCTCGCACAGTTATACTGTTTCTTAATTGAAGGCACCTTTCGAGCCTACACGTTAATCCACATCAGTCAAATTAATTTAATCATTAGATTAAAAATTGAACGACCAAGATCTATTAGAAGGCCCTGCTAAACTTAAAGGACACCACATTCATGATATAAGCCCACATGTACGTAACAAAAGAGAAAAGAGTTATCCTCAAAAAAAAAAAGAGAAAAGACTTTTCATCATGTACGTAAGAGATTAGATCCCAGCAAAAAAAAAAGATTAGATAGACGTCCTCAAACCGTGCTGAAAAAAGAGCCTGCAAACCTCACGTCCATGTTCCAAGCAGGCGCCTTCTCCTTGCAAAAAATAAGGAGAGCTCAAAACTAGGTTACGTGCCTTCTACATGCAAAAGAAAAGTTAAGCAATACATACAACTAAAAATTCTTCATGGCAATCTAAAAAAAATCTACATGCCCCATGCCAAAAAAAAAGAGCGCACAACCCTACACCCATGAAAAACTACGTACCCATTTTTTTTCAGTTGCACCTGCATATCTCTTGAAGAAAGAAAGAAGATTTGTACAAAAAAAAAGGTCGTGTTAGAAAAACTGAGCCATGCATGTTGGAAAAGAAAATTTCAACCCCATAAGAAAAGAAGACCAGCTGAAAATAAAATAAATCATATACAACATACTGGAATATCTCATTAATAGCTCCGAGATATCATAAAACGGATTTCTGGAGCACGGTGGCCAGTGAACACTTCTTTTAAAAATGCCAAAAACTGGTGCTTAAAAGTTCCAGGAAAAAAGAGGATTTTTTTCACACGCAAAAGTATGTGTGTGCTCTAAGTGACTGAAAATTCGTTAAAAATTATTTTATACTAGGAAACATGCCCGTGCGTTGCTACGGTATGGAAGGGCGGTGGTTGGAGAGTGGGTGGTTCACGAAGGACTTCCATCGAGTGCATATTTTTCGACTTTGAAGCACATTCTTCAAGAGTTCAGCTACTAATTCAAAGGATTTTTGAAGTAAGAAGAACACACATTATGTTTTTCGTCTGACTTCAATATGACGTTGTAGCTGATTAGACCGTCTATATATAGTGACAACACATATTTCACCAGTAGATTAACCATCGTCCTGATGATAAAAAAAAATTATACACGCAACACTTATGTTGAGTTGATATCATCCAATAAAAATGTCCTATACTTCGCCTAGCGTCCAATCATATTGTATGTGTGCTAACTCGTGAAGTCCTTGCCGTTTAGATGTATAACTTCCTATTCTGTCACGATATATGCAACATTTTCTATCGCAATTGAATCTTTGCTTAGTGTGGTGCGCCTCAATTCACGGTTAGTTGTAATTTGCTTTATTCTAGCTCTTTTTTCTGATTGCATATTTGCGTTTTTCTGCCTCTCCCATGCGCATTTTTTATCTTCTGTGTTGGCTTCATGTTTGCATATTTCTTCTTCCCTCGTGTGTATTTTATTTTGCAACGGGGTCAAATCTTTAGTTATTCTAGCTGGTAGGCTTCACGACGCTTTTTCTGTTTTTCCTCATTGGTTATCCGTACAAAGAGCTCTCTATCTCTTTCTTTATTTGTTGTTTGCCATCCATGACTCGAGATTGCTATCCACATTGCTTGCCTCGACAAGAGTTTTGTATACTATATGAATCTGTTGTTAATTGAAAAATGATATAATTTTTGCATCATAAATAAATATGCAGTTTTTCCTCGAAGCGATTTAGATAACAGAAAAATGATATTAAAGTAAGAGCATTGTTATATACAACGTGTTTTCCGTCTAACTTCACTACGATGTTGGAGATTGTTCTTGTTTATGTTTGTGTCAATATTTGTGTCAAAATGATGTATAAGGTGGTTGCCTCATTCCTCCGTGCCACCTTCAACATGGCCATCTTCACGGACGTCAAGCATGGCATCTTTTTTCTGATCTGAAACAACATTTTTACTGAGAACAATTAAAGACTCTGTGGCCATCACATGTAAATGCCTATGTTTTGGTGTCGATGGTTTATTATCCACTCGTATGAACCGAAAACAGTATCACTCAGAGATAATTTATGTATTTACTTCATTGGACGTTGTGAAAAAGACAAACAGACGTAAATCCAATTTCAAAAAGAAAAAGAAAAAATGTAGAAACAAACCTGGCAATTGTGTGCATGTGGATTCGGAGAAGGAAAAGGATGCAAGCACGGCAAAAATCAAGAGATTTGATAGGTAAAAGAGCGTGTCCCTCCAAGCCGTCTTGTGCGGGCGGTCCGTGTCGTCTGACTCCATCACAAGCACCGCTGTCTATCCCTCCAAGCCGCCCCTCATCTTGTTTGTCCAGCGGAAACTACCATGCCATGCGCAGTACTCCAGTCCCTCCTCAACGGCCACCGCTGCTTGTCCTCCCCCGCAGATCTGTATCGAGGCCACCACCAGGTCTCCCTCAAGAGCCTCCTTCTTCCTCCACGCGCCCTCGCTCACGCCGCCCCACCGGAGCTCCAGCGCCTCCTTCTCCCTCCCCTTTCCCCTTTTTCCTCTCTTCATTTCCCTGCCTCTCAGTTCTTTCTTTTTGCCTTGGCCATGAGCAGGGAAGCCTCACCACTGCCGCCACCACCACCACCACGGACGTCGTCACACCGCCGCCGCCTCCGAGTTTGCCGGCCGCCGGCGCCCGTCCTCCTGTACGACCGGCGCCGCCACCCTCTACCTCACCTCCATTATGCGTGAGGACGACAAATGACGACAGCGCCGCCATCGACCGACCCGCGCGGGCAAGCCGCCCCTCGCCGGAAGAATCTGATGCTACGGCGGGCGGGCACTGCGACGGTGACCAGGACTCCTCTTTGGGTTTGTCGTTCTTTAATCTAATTCGCATCCTGCCAGTTGTGTATCCGCCTGGGATAACAAGATTTGTGTGGATTTGTTCTCTCTTTTTTGATCTGTTTGGATTCTATGCATGTTGACTCTTGATTAGCAGGCGAGACCCATTTTAATGGATGACACGTGGCATTCATAAATCATAAAGTATCTATCCTACCTTTATCTAAAATCAGGCGGAGAAATTAGATGCTTTGTGATTTATGAATGTTACATGTCATCCATCGGGGTGGATCTCATCTGGTTTATACGAGACCTGATCTCATTTAATTTTTTTTCCGCCGCTGACATATAAAAGTTGATGGAATCGGGTCCAAAGAAGCGGGGTGGGACTATTACGTATTACTTTGTACACGCAGCGCTGACATAGGAAGGACGGTGAAACGGTGGACGGATGAAACGGACGAAAATCAGGGGGTAAGAAGCGATACGTGCTTTATTATTAGAGAAAGATTATACTTTGCAAAAAAAATCAAAAAATTCATGAAAAATTAGCAAAACGCACGATACAGGCCTTCATATTAATCATCAAAAAGTACTTCAAAATAACCATTAGATCTTCATCGTGTGTCTATGATTAATGAGATACGGAATCTCTACAGCCTAATGTTTAGAAGTCCGTATGTTTACAAAGTATATCTGATAGGCCCACCAATCCAATCGTTTTACACCAGGAAAGTAACATACAAATTGTATAAAGAGAACAAGGAAAGAAAAAAAAAAAAGAGTGAAACGTCCGTTCCCTAGAAAAGAAGACACGTCCAAAGCAATATCACATACTAATCTTTACCTATCTTTACCTACTAATAAACCGGCTATTGCTTCTGGTCATACGTCATCGTCCTTTTTGCAAAAAAGTACCTGTAGTTTTTGCTAATTGAACCCGCAGTCCCTGTTTAAGTGAATCTGAGAAAATGCTTCATTGTTTGCAGAAAACCCCTGCATTTATTAGTTTTCAGCCCGCGATCCTTCCCCAGTTTCCCCTCTGCCCCGACTAAAAAAATCCCCTCTGCGCCGGCCGGCGCCCGACGGCCCGATTCAGCGCCTCCCGCCGGAGACCGCCCGCCGCCGACGAGGGGCACGCCGGTGATCTCCCCCAGCCCGCCTGCCCCTCTTTCATATCCGTTCTACTCCTTCTCTCTCGGCCCCCTCGAGCTCGCCTCGATCCATGGCCTCTCCTTAAACCTAGCTCCGGTCACGGCCACGACCGGCTTCGCAGCTCCCGGCCGCCATCGCCTGCGCCTCCCCCCGTGTCTCCCTCACCTCGCCTGTGCAGCACCGTGGTTGTACATCGCCAGCGCCATCAGCTACAGCCCCGCTCTAATCCACCTGCAAGCCATGGACAGCGGCCTGGCTGCTTACTCGTCGCTGGCCTACCAGTACCTGCACCAACATCTCATCCATCTAGATCAGGGGCGCTTTAATTTCAACAGATTTTCTTCTTCTTTGCAACATGGTAATTTTCTGGGATATAGTCTTGATTTTAATTATTATTGCAGAATGGCAATCTGCTTTATGTTGGCTTTATCATCTCAGGATAATCCAGATGTTTTCCTATGCCTTGAAAAGTTGTTGATGGATGATATACATAGGCTACCAGGTGGTAGCTCCAATGTTGCAACTGAGGTCAGCAATGGGTGCTTCTCCTGGGATGGCTCACCTGAGATACCAACGTTGAAGGATCTGAATTTTCAAGCTCGACAAGGCATGCGTGTTGCACTTTGTGGGACGGTCGGCTCTGGAAAATCAAGTTTGATCACTTGAATTCTTGGTATGGTGCCAAAGCTATTAGGAGAGGCCAAGACTTGCGGAACAATGGCATATGTCAGCCACAAGGCATGGATACAGAGCGGCAAAATTCAGGATAACATACTGCTCGGCAAGGAGATGGAGAGTGAGGAGTATGGCAGGGTCCTTGAGTGGTATTCGCTAAAGAAATACTTGGAGATCAAAATCATTGGAGAGTGAGGCTGCACTCTTAGTGGCAGGCAGAAACAAAGGATTCAGATAGCCCGAGCATTGTGATGTATGCTGACAACTATTTTGTTCCATGATCCGTTCAACGCAGTTGATGCTCATACAGGATCCTAATTTTCCAAGGTAAAAATACAATCTCTCTTTGTTACTGAACCTTTTTCCTAAAATATTCGTATTTGTTCCGCTTGAAAAAACTAGGACTGATCTTTTGATAATGTTATGTAGAATCTTTGCTGAACTCCCTTGGTGTTAGTTGTTCTTGAACCGAAGAAACGTGCGGTCTGGAATTGACATCATTCAGTTCCTTGATGAAAACAAAGTTGCATGTCCTTTTAGTCTAAACGTAATATTATGCCTTGGAGCATATGATGGGGGTCAAATCGCAGTTATGAACTGCATTGCACGTGCATGAAGGCGAATGCTTTTTCTGGATGCCATTGCCATCTGTTACGTTGAGTTTATCAGTGAGTAATTGGTACAAAGTTCAGATTATCAGTTTATGTTTGTCTTGGCAGATCGATGGTTTCGCCGCGGTCGTCGGGAGAAATATCATCAACGGTAGGGGAAAAGCGGGTAGGCTGAGGCGGGCACCCACACCAAGCGGCCGACCCACGAAGGCGGCCATGCAGCTCCGCCTCGTGCCTCTCTCCCCATCTCTATGTTCGTGTCAAACCCAGCGCAAGGTAGAGGCAGAAGAGGAGGCCGGGAAGAGAAGCTGCAAGGTAGGAGGCTTTTGATCTGAAGGCAACAGTTGGACGATCTGCTCACAAAGACACACCTCTATTTTGAATTTCAACTTGAAAAGATTGATCAGGTCACGAATGTAGCTTGGCTATGTCTCTCACTGGTGCTGAACAATGTTTTGCTTATTTTCATCTTGGTTGCTGACATTGGTGGTGTTATCTGTCAGAGAAAGTTGTTGAAGTGGAAGAAGGTGAACCTGTAGAAGAGCTGAAAAAAGGACGTGGTAGAGACAAGGAAGCAAAGCCTAAACAGTATAATGATGTGAGTTCAAATTTCCTCTGTTTTCTTCCCTTCTTCATCTATATGATAGCATAGCTGTCTTCTAGATTATGCGAATGTCTTTGGTTGTCATATACTGCGGATGCATTGTAGTTTGATGTGTCGTCTGTATTAACTGCTCAACAGAGTTTCCTTGAATAATTATACAGATACTGTTCTATCTCTTATTGTTTCATAAAATTCTAATTAACCACTCAACCTGTGACAGTACTACCTCGCCCAGCCGCGCATCCAAGACGCGGCGCTTGCTGGAAAGCTGGTCAAGTAGGTCCTCGACTGCGAGATTTAGCTGATTGATCCTGTGCATTAGCCTAATTGTTACAATAAACGGACTTACAACAATGATGCTTTCTATATTGAATTCTTATATTCGACCTCACCATTGCTTAGTTTCCTTTCCTGATGTCAAGACACAAAGAATTTGAGATTCAATTTATCTTTTTTAGTTTTCACACTAGAGTGCTTCATTTATATGTATTACTGTAGACACATGGGAATCCTCAAGGTGTCAGGCTTGTTCTTATTATTGCTCATGCAACCCTAAACTTCAGTTAAATGCCTCCTATCCCCAACACGCCTGTCCCAACTCGCAAAGTATCTAGGACAAAGAAAAGTGTACTATGAAAGGAAATGTGTGCCATTTTTATCAAATGCCTCCTATCCCACCCCCACCCATGTGTTTCTCCTAAGTCATCTGCCCTTCCCGTGCTGCCTTTGCCTCCTTTGTGTATCGCCAGATCATCATCGATGTTGGCCGCACCCGCACCATTGTCCCATCCACTTCTTCATCCTCCTCTCTACTACTTGCAAGTGTCGCAAGCTACAGACAACAATTTTTACTATGTTCTTGACATTGTAAAAGTCTCACGTTCTGGAACCTACACACTTAAATGTCTGCTAGAGATGTTTATCGCATCATAAACTATGTGTTCTACACATGCCAACGGCATGGAGGGAAGGAAAATAAGCGGCGATATGGATGAGATATCATGTTGAAATAGAGGACCTGGATCTGCTCCAGGGAGGAGACCTTAACTAAGGACCTGAGCTATTTTTGTATCTCCCGTTGCAACGCACGGGCATTTTTGCTAGTATGTTGCAACGGGCATTTTTGCTAGTATATATATATATATAAGAGAATTGGGTTTCTGTCGCCCGTCGTCGCTAGCGATTTTGCAGAAAAGTCCCTCTGTTTCAGAGAATTTAACCCGCAGTCCTGTTTTAAGTAAGAACGAATCATTTTTTTTTTTTGCATTTTACAGAAAAGCCCATGTGCTTTCTTAAGAAGCGAGAAGGAGGCGGGGTCGGCCTGGTTTGCCGGCGCTGGAGAGGCTCGTGGCAGGGAGCTCCTCTCCTCTGCTTCGGGCGCGAGGCGGCTGAAGCGCTCGGGCTACGGAGCTGCGGGGCGGGAGGGTGAAGAATGGCACGGGCACTGGATGGGACTTGGTTCAGGTCTCCGGCGAGATGGGGATTGCATGGAGAGGGTCTAGATGCGGGCGGTCCTTGGCCGGCGGCGCTCGGGCATCAAGCGGCCATGGCCATCTCTCTGAAGAAAAATAGTAGAAGAAAGGGAATCAAATAAGAATGTGGGCAAGACCTGCCGCAAAGACAAAAACATCTCGGAAGATCACATACGAGCAATTAAAGAGAAAACAACAACATATGCGTGCATGCCCCAGCTCAGGAGAAGAGAGACACTGAGACACAGCTGGTAGCCTGGTACCAGCGAGGAAGGAACCAAAAAAAGGGCCGAGGCCCGGGCGTCGCTGCCCCGTTTGTTGTCGTCCCGGCAGCAGCCGTGCGGCCCGTGCCAGTCCCGCAGCTCCGGTGGCCTCACATTAGCCGTACATCGGACGACCTCGGCAGGACCGCTTGTCGGTGCAGATCGGAGCAATCCAGAAAATAGAGTTGGGAAATCACCGGGCCGGCCTCGTAGCAGCGCAGCCACCGGCGGGTCGTCATAGACTCATAGCACCGGCGGCCGCCCTTGGAGCGCAGCTCAGCACCGAGCGTAGCCACGGAAATTGAAGCATCACCGCAGCCTCGCGGCACCTCCGTGGTTGTCGACGCTGTCGTAGCACGCCTCTCGCCGTGGCCCGTCGCCGCCTTGCAACATCCCTCAGCGCCGCCGCCGGGAACTGCCATCGTCCCGCAACCATGGTGGCTGTCGCCTTGCAGCACTGTCATCTCCCCCTCTCGCAGAAGAGCATGGCGAGCTCCGGCGGCCGGGCTGCGAGAGAGGCGAGCCTATTAGGCATGGTGCTGTTGAAGGAGGAGCGGCGATTGAAAGATAAATGGTGGCACAGACGGCGCAAGGGGAAGATGGAATGGGGATCGGGAAAGACGACCAGGCAAGAAGATAAGGTCGTATGGAGGCAGCGGTGGGTGGGGCTGCTGGACACGAGTCATGTGCGCAGGGGGAAGCTGATGTGTTCAGACGCGTGGAACACCAGCGAGGCTGCTGGTTTCTTAGCAATCAGCCAACGTTAAACTGATAGATAACATGTTTTTTTGTCTTGAAAAAGATAAATATTTTTTTAATTAGAATTTGATTGTGTTTGGATCGTTCACGGTGGGGAAAATATCTCCGAGTCACCACGTACACGCATGTAGTTGCTCTCTAAACCTATATGCACGCGTTGCCGGACATGATGCTTGGTATTTTTGTTACAAGATTTGAATTTAGCTTTGTTTGTGTCCTCGTGAAATCATACAGACTGGCTATTAAGCCGTGAAAACTATATAGAAGGCTAAGATATATACACAGTTTAGGATACACATATCAAAAACATATAACCTACCCGCCAACGGATATAAATTGTCTCCAGGCGTTCAGACGAGTGCATAATAAACCACAGCCACCAAAACACAGACGTTTAAAAATTGCCACCATGATTTAAGGCATAATCATCTAAAGAGGAGATTGACATCATAGTTTGGCTAATATCAACTTGAACACCAAACTAAAATGGTTCACAATTTCAAGAAATGTTCATCGCCATAAAAATATTCCATTTAAAAAAATATTCTCATTAAAAAACAACTTCTCAAAGTAAAAAAAAAAACAATCATGCATCCTACTACCGGGTGTAGCTACGTCCATTTCTTATATATCATCATGTGATAGTATATACTCTACTTTATTATTTTTATTACGTTCATATACTATATCTAAGATACTCCAAAGCGAGTTATATGAAAAAATTGCAAGTGAGCTAGTTTTACTGTATTTGTGAAATACGTACATATTTGTACGCGAAATGAAGTATCCACAAAATATGATACATATTACAAAAAAAAGTATATATACTACCTAAACATTCTTATATACTACATACTACACGTACATACTCTCTGATATAATAGATACTACCTAGAACGTACGAAACAAAAGTGGGAGTAACTACACCCGGTAGTAGGAAAAAATTGTATATATATATATATATATATATATATATATATATATATATATATATATATATATATATATATATATATATATATATATATATATATATTAGGTTTCTTTTGTCTGTCATGGCATTTTTCAGAAAAGTCCCTCTATTTCAAAGAATTCAACCCGCAGTCCTGTTTTAGGTTAAAATGAACCGTTTTTTCATATTTTACACAAAAGTCCTTGTGCTTTGTTGAAATCAACCTGCGGTCTGGATTTAAGTCACGCCCGAACCGTTATTTTACATTTTTCGAAAACCCCCTGATGTTTTAGGTAATTCATCCGCGGATCATATTTAAGTCAAACAATGTTTTTTTAAATCATCCATATCTTTTAAACCGTAACTTCGATTTGAACATGTTATAAATGAAATTTGATTAGAAAAATATATAGAATATGAATATGAGATTATTTAAATATTATTTTGGAATATATTTAAGTTAAACAAATGATTTTCTAAATTATCCGTATCTTTTAAACCGTAACTTTGATTTTAACATATTATATATGAAATTTTATTAGAAAAATATGTGGAATCTAAATATGATGTTAATTTTACATGTTAAATATTTTTAAAATATCGTTTTAGGAGGAAACTTAAATTTATAGCATAAGATCTGTTTCCATTTCATACGGGCGGCGACCCGGATTGCAAATAAACACCCCACTATAACAATATAGGGAAAAGAAAACATCGATAACTATATATGCATACCTCTAAAAAAATTCGCAGGGGAAAACAACAGATTTCTCATCGTGAGAGTGAGAGAAAGCGAGAGAGAGAGAGAGGAGGAGGGAGGGAGTGGTTGGAGAGAGGGAGAAAGAGACGCCTTAGGATTAAACATATTCAAACACGTTTTTTTTTATTTTGTGTGAACACCGAGGCAATCGCCGGCGAGGGTGAGAAGGAGGATAAGCCGCAACACAAATATGATGCCTCGCAAAAATAAAGGAGATGGACCTATTGTAGTCTTGGGTGATGGTTGTTGGGTTAAGAGTATGTGTTATGTTTTCTCTTCCGTTGCAATGCATGGGCTCTTTTGCTAGTACACGAATAAACCAGCTAGTGCTTCTGGTCGTCCGTCATGGTTGTTTTGCAATAAAACACCCTATAGTTTCCTGAAATCAACCCGCACTACAGGTTTTACTAAGTCAAAAACGTTTCCAATTTACTTAAAGCCCCTTGAGTTTCTTTCGAAGCAGAGGCGGGCGGGTCGTGTGCTGCTCCCTGCTGGATCGAGGGAAGGAGAAGCACGCGCTGCGGCTCTCCTTGGGAGTTCGGGCGCGAGAGCTCGGGGACGACGAGCGCGGGGTGCGGCGGCGTACGGGCGGCGCAGGCCCGCAATGGGCTTGGCGGTCCTCGGGTGCAGAGGATGGACATGGCCATCGGCAGGGCAGTGGGGCCGAAGGAGGAGGGCGCAAGGAGAGCAGCAGAAGACGGACGTAGGGCTCGCTTGGCGCACGAAGGCCGTGAAGGGGTGGAGCCCGCCGGTCACGTACCGACGCAGGGGCGGCCATAGGCTGCAGCGATCGGGCGCACGGAGGTGAAGGCGTCACAGCAGCGACTGTTGTAGGAGACAGTAAAGGGCCCGGCGGAGGACGCGGGGAGGGGAGGCAGAAGTTGGCAACCGCGGAGGCCAGCACTAGTGGTGGCGCTATGATCATCCGGTGAGCAGAGGACGGGCGCGGCAGCAGCGCGCGGCCGTGTGAGAGGAGGGCGGTGGGCCACGACGGGATCAGGAAGGGGCGGAGCTCGGGCATAGCAGGAGTTCGGAGGAGAAGGTCCGGTGAGGCGGCACAATGGCGAGCAGGCGGCAGGGATCGAGGAGGAAGGTGGCCAAGGCGGCGGCGCTCCTGTGGCTGGCCGGCGCAGGTGAGGTTGTGCGTGATGCGTGGGGTCGAGCGAGCGCTCCTACGAGAGGGGAGGCAGAAGGGAAGGGGCCATGGCGGCGGCGAGGAGTGTTCCTGTTGCAGATCAGCTCACGTTGAAGGCTGCTGCTGCTTCGTGGATGTGTGGACGCGCTCGGGCGCGTGGATCTAATCCAGCTCAGTTTCTTATCCACACACAATCTCTCCTCATAGGTTCATGCGCCCGTGGTTCCAAGCTTGCTGCACAGCCGGGGAATTAACAGGCATTTGCTTAGCCACTTGAAAATACAAAAGCTCAGGTTTTATGCTCGGTACTGAATGTTTTAATCATCCATGCCGAATAAAATACTCCGGCCGTTTCTAAATATAAGTTTTTAATGATTCCAGTAGGACTATATACCGAGCAAAATGAATCAATCTACACTCTAAAATACATCTATATAAAGCTATGCATAATAATATATTTGTAACTCCCTGGGGATTATAATATGCACTAGCATATTGAATTACTCCGGCCTAATAATAAATAACGGATTGAGGACGTAATAACATTAAGTGTGATGACCTGTGCGGAATCTAGAAACAAAGTGTCGACGGATATAAAACTCTCACTAAATTTAAATACACGTCAAATTTTTTCATCAGGCTGGCCAGATTAAGCTAGCTCGTGAAGGGCGTCCCACATGCCTATCTCTCTAAGATAAGTTTTAAAGTTTGAACATTTCCTTGCATGTGCACAATGGCAGGTGTGACATGCGGTGGCGAGCTACTAATAAAGCAAGGTGCGTTTTATCAACTTTTCATCCGTTCACAGCCGAAAAGAATTTTTTTTATCCGAGATGGTACTATATTCTTATCCATTTGTTTGCTAGAAAAAAAAGTTTTTTTTCCAGAATTTCATATGTGGGCCGAGCACTGTGGCCCAGCAAAGTCAGCCCACTTTCTTTGGGCCCACGCAGCTAAGAAAATTCTATTTTCCGGACAGGGCAATAAATAGTCACATCTTCGCACATGACAACCAATAATGAGCTGGCCCATTTTTCTTTGTTTCTATGTTTTACTTCTTTTTTATTCCCCTTTCCCTACCTCCTTTTTCCCTTCCAAGTTTGTTTTTCTTATAGAATTTATTTCATAAATTCAAAATTATCAAAAAGTTCAGAATTTCGATTTTTTTGGAAAATGTTCAAAATTCCAATTTTTTGTTGCTTTATGTGTTTTACTTCTATTTTTCTTCTCCTTCCCCTACCTCTTTTTTCCTTCCAAGTTTATTTTTCTTATAGTATTTATTCATAAATTTATAACTCTTGAAAGACATTCAAAATTTCAATTGAGAACTTGAAAAAAGTTTCCCATTTTTTCAAAGAATATTTTTTTTTGTAAAATTGTTCGAGATTTCTAAAAAGAAAATGGCATTTTCTAAAATGGTATAAATTCGAAAAATAATCTTGATTTAGTGATATTTTCAAAATTCATAGTAATGTTCGTGTATAAAAGATACACATTTCAAAAAAATGTTATGAATTTTCAACACATATTCCCGTTTTATAAAATGTTCACAAATTCAAATAATGTCCATGTTTTTATAAAAAAAAGTTGATGTTTTGAAAAAATGTTTGTAAATTTTAAAAGATGTTCCTGTTTCAAATTTTGTTCGCGTTTTTCTGAAAGTATACATAATTTTCCAAAACCTGTTCAGGATTTTTAAAATGGTTCATTTTTCCTACAATATTCAGAAACTTCATACCTTAAATCTGCTCGATTGAAAAAAAAGTAGATTGAATAATTCATCGGCCTTCTCTGACGTACGATGACATAACAAAAATCTTAAATGCCTTGGATCAGAGGATAGAAAAATAGCGGATTGATTACTTTGCACCCAGCGATACCGAGAAATTAAATGTTCTTTTTTCACGTGCACGTAGGGTTTTGTTTGCACATATAATTCTCACTAATTTTAAATGCATATTATTTTTCTCCCGTTGCAATGCACGGGCATATGTGCTAGTAAACTATAATTTTCCTTTCCGGCAACATACCATCGAAATTACGCATGCATGCATGGAGCACGTTACAATATATGTACATCGATCATGAACCAATATTGTCCCTTTTGCTAAAAATATCCCGATAATATTTTTTTTGACAGACCAGCGTACAGTATTCCACTGTGTGATGCAATATCCAGGTGTGTGAACTATCTTTCTCACCCGGAAATTGCGACGCACACAACCACAAGGGATATATGCATGTACAAACAAAATCAATCCCGTCATCACCCACACAGACACACTCCCAATTTTTTTAGGGCATGCACATAGTCTTCTGAAAATTAAAATAAAAGATAGTCAACTTTTTTGAAATCTATGTCTCAAATATATTAATAAATGATCCAAGATTATATATAAATAAAATCAAAATAGCTCATTTTTTATGCCATCATAAAACCTACAACTTTTCAGAAGTCTAGGCATGTCGTTTAAGTTTAATATTTGAGAAATAAGGTTAAAAAGAAAACACATCTTCATACATATATAGTAATTGAACAAATTAGCAGTAGTTAAATATATATAATGTTGTGACCAATTTTGGTTGTGCCACAAAGCTGAAAATACGTACTAATATAGTAAAATGTTAATATGAATGTTTCGCATATCTAGTTTCTACTGAATTTTAGAAAAAATAATACTCACAAAAACTCTCTATGTACAATAGTATAATTCTCTCCAAAAATTTCTAGCCCGTGCAGTTGCACGGGTTAACGACTAGTTACTATAATCAGGATCAGAACCGAACTCAGATGTCAGTCGATCTGCGCCGCGATATTGCACGATATAGAGGGGCTGCACACCCTTTATGCTTCACCGATGAGGTCATGGAACACCAATTTGCAGAAGGGTTTAAACTCGTAAACATCGAACAGTAGAATGAAACGACGGATCGGGCCGTCTGGATTGAAGACTTTCTTCTCCACATCCACATGGCTCGAGGAGATGACCTTCACGCCATCAAATATCTTCCTTTAAAGCTGAAAGGACCAGCACAGCATTGGCTAAATAGCCTCCCAGAAAACTCCATTGGAACCTGGGAAGACTTGGAAGATGCTTTTCGGGCCAACTTTCAGGGCTCTTATGTCCGGCCACCGGATGCTGACGACTTGAGTCACATAATTCAGCAGCCAGGCGAATCAGCCCGCAAACTTTGGAATCGGTTCTTAACTAAAAAACCCCAGATAGTAGACTGTCCGGACACCGAAGCCTTAGCAGGTTCTAAACGCAGCATCCGTGACGAATGGCTCGCCCGACACCTTGGGCAGGAAAAGCCGAAGACCATGGAAGCCTTAACGGCATTCATGACCCACTTTTGTGCGGGCGAAGACAACTGGTTGGCTCGTAGAAGCAATAGCTCGGGTGACCCCGGCACCTTCGAGGTGCGGGATGGCAATGGTAAACCTTGCCGCAATAAAAACAAACATTGGAGCAACAACAATGACGACGTTGACGATACGATAGTCAATGCCGGATTCAGCGGTCCTAAGTCCGGTCAGCGGAAGAAACCTTTCAAAGGCAACAAGGACGGGCCATCCAGCTTAGATAAAATTCTCAAGAGGCCCTGTCAGATTCATGGCACACCCGATAAGCCTGCGAACCACACCAACAGGAATTGTTGGGTTTTCAAATAGGCCGGTAAAATCAATACCGAACCCAAGGGAAAAGGGCCTCCAAGAAAAGACGATGACGAGCCCCGTCAGCCAAACACCGGGGGTCA
>NC_041393.1:761161576-761171445 GCF_002162155.2 Triticum dicoccoides | reverse complement strand
GTGAACATGGTATATGTCACTCATATCTCTCAAAAAGGGAGCGCAAACGCGCACTACGGGACGTCTATGCCATAGAGCCTATCGCCCCCAAGTTTATCCCATGGTTATGTTGTCCGATCACCTTTGATCGCAGGGACCACCCAACCAGTATCCGTCACGGGGGTTTGTCCACCCTGGTTCTTGATCCAATCATTGATGGATACCACCTCACTAGAGTCTTTATGGATGGAGGAAGCTGTCTCAACTTGATTTATCAAGACACTGTCTGTAAAATGGGGATCGACCCATCACGAATCAAGCCTAGTAACACTACCTTTAAAGGTGTGATACCAGGAGTGGAGGCCCGTTGTACGGGCTCACTAACGCTGGAGGTAGTATTCGGCTCCCCAGACAACTTCTGCAGCAAAGAGTTGATCTTCGACATCGTCCCTTTCCGCAGTGGCTATCACACACTACTCGGACGAACTGCTTTCGCACACTTCAACGCAGTCCCGCACTACACATACTTAAAGCTTAAAATGCCTGGACCTCATGATGTTATCACAGTCAATGGTAACAAGGAGCGCTCCCTCTGTACTGAAGAGCACACTGCGGCCCTTGCAGCCGAAGTATATGGCGGCCTTATCAAGCCAAACAGTTCACTGGCCAATAAATTGAATGACGTATCCAAACGAGTCCGGTCCGCGCATAATAGCGATAAATCAACAGATCCATACCTGGATTAGCAGTTCAGCCTCCGCGCTTACATAATTATGCACTAAAAATACCTTGGGCGGAGCCGGAAGCACACTGCGGAAGAGGTCAATTGCACGGCTTGAACATAGTTGGACCGCATATATACTTTTCCTTTTAACGCAGGTTCATCAAGAGCCCTACTCGCGAGATGGTTGTCGCTGGAGACCCCTTTAAGGCTGGCGCGTCCCTACCATCAAATACTCTTCTCAAAGGACTTACTGCTAAGGAGAAAAGGCGCAGACGTGCGGCAGGGCATCATTGGAGTTTCTTTTCCGATCTATGATTTTTAGGCCCTGTGTTAGGCTTTCCCTTATGTACAATCTTTTCGTTTTTCTCTTTGGGCATGTAATATTGACCTTAATATTGCCTGCCATCGACGTATCAATAAAGATATAAAGGACGCAGAGGATTATCACCTTCTTGGTTGGGTCTTGGTTTTTTCCTTGTCATCTGTGCTCCCCCTTATGTTTGACTGACATACGTGGTTCGACACGGTCTTCATTCTAGGGGTTGTATTCGGCCCCACAAAATTCTTAAGTCCGAACACCTATAGGGAACTCTTCGACGTCCCGGATATGGCATTATATGCATCATCTCCGAATCATGTCTTTGCTCTATAGTTGGGTTGCCCGGCTCCTTTGTTTGCCACCTTACGTTCCGCAAGTTCGGCTAAGGTAGTAAATGGAGAACTACTGCGATTGTATTTCTGGTTCGTCTGGTTAAGTACCTCAGTAGAGAAAGCCGAAAACTGACTGTCATGATGGGTGAGAGCGGGTCAGCGATCCCGTGACTTAGTGTTATACTGCAAATCGTTCATGATTTATGCCTTGCTATACAAGGGGCTGGGTTTTCAACCAACCGCGTTGCAAAGGCGCCGCACTCTGGATTGCCATTCATGCAACGAGGGGCTAGTACTTAGCGCCACCAATGGACTCTTATGGCTAAGTGAAAGTGCTAAAGCCGCATAATCTGATTGCCTAGTTCGCTCCACAAGACGCCTCCTACATCGGACCAACACGTTGGATTAAGTGCTGTCATGCGTTCCCGAACACCCCCGTAATATTTATGTGGGGGCTGAAGCTGACGACTGGTAGACTTTCAAACATATAAACGGCCAAATAGGAGGATAAACTAATTATAAAAAGCATAACCATTTTTACATCATGAGTTCATTACATGACTCTTACAAACCGGACACAACTACTCAAATATGATGTCCTTGGAGCACTGGCCCTCTACAATATGGGCTCCCTCGAGGACCTCGTCGAAGTACTTCTCCGGCTGCCGGTGCTCCTTGCCTTCAGGTGGCCCTGCGGTGGCAATCTCGGTGGCCTTCATCTTCTCCCACTACACCTTGACATGGGCAAAGGCCATCCGAGCACCTTCTATGCAGGACGACCGCTTAAGGGCATCGATCCGAGGAAGCGCCTCCACCAACCTCCTCACAAGTCTGAAGTGGCTGCTAGGTATGGACTCGGCTGGTCATAAACGGACTATTACGTCCTTCATGGCCAGTCCGGCCACCCTATGCGGCTCGGACAACTACTTCAGCTGGTCACTCAGGGGCACGGGAAGCTCTGGCGCAAGGTACTGCGACCAGAACAACTTCTCCGTTGAGCTCCTCTCTTTGGCTCGGAAGAATGCAGCGGCATCTGCAATACTCCTCGACAGATCCGCAAAGGCGCCTGGAGAACTCAAAACTCGGGTCAGTAAAATATATCTCTTACTAGTATATCTACTCTGCATGATAAAGGCCTTACCAGCCACAATCATCCTCGCCTCTTAGATCTCCTGGCGAGCGTCTTGGGCATCAACCCGGGCTTCCTTCAAGCTCTCAAGGGCTTTGGTGAGCTCGGAGGCCTGCTCCGAACTCTTCTGCTCAAGGACTCGCACCTAGCGATGGCGTCCTTGAGCTCCTGTTCGACCTCCCCCACCCGCGCTTCATGTCGTCGGTGGGTGGTTTGCTCCTCCTCTAAATCCTTGGCCGCTTTGTCCACGGCCGCTTTGCTCACATCCGCCTCCTTCTTGGCTTCGGCGAGGGCGCTCTTGAGGGACTCGACCTCAGCTGCGCCAACTGTGAGTATATAACATTTTTGTCAGATTACACGGCTAGATACAAACATCACTTTAGGGTATGAAGTACTTTCACATACCTTGGGTTTTTTTAAACCTCTTGTTGATGCGGTTGAGTTCCTCCTCAGATAGCCGAAGCTTCCGATTAAGCTCGGCTATCTTTGCGGCCTGGGCAGTAGCCGTCAACATTGAAGCCTGTCCAACAATATATACGGCATGTTATCAACCTGTTTTGATCCTCTATTCGGATTGTCCTAATCCGGACATAGTCTCAGGGGCTATTGTCTACACATGTGTTTCACCTAGACACATATATGTGTACAAAAAGTAAAAGCTAGTAAGAATATTACATCGCTTACCTCAAAGCATGTCAATAGGCTGTTGAAGGCTTCGGTCAGTCTGCTCTTCACGGATCGAACCTTTTCCATGACCGCACCCATCAGTGTGTGGTGTTCCTCCACGATGGAGGCACGTTGCAGTGCCTCCTGCGTAGCGTCAGCGGCCTCCGGATTGGTAGAGGCCACCGATGGAGCTCCTGCTCCTCCCTCCTCTTTCGAATGGGGATGTTGGTCCGAACCAGGAGCCGTACTGGTCTCCGGGGCGGTGTTCGGTGAGGGCCCGGACTGTTGAAGCCCTCCACCCTCGATGCTCATGGGCGTCGCCTTGCCCGACTCTACAGTGTCCGAGGTGTTGTCCTCGGGCGCCTTCTGGATGGTCTCGTCCGCCCCTCCCCGACCAGGAGATGGACTTTGAGATGACACCTAGGTGCCCTCCATGGTAGGGGGAGAGAGGGCGTGAGATGGGCCGTCACTCTCTGCCTCTTCAGGGGCTAGAGAGTTCCCCTCCGAAGAAGAGGGGATCGGGATCTTACGCGGAGGGCTTAAAAGCATAAAAAGGATTGGGTATGACAGATGCATATTAAAGCAATAATTAAACGAGTGAGTTTCACACACTTATGCTTCGACCAGGGGCTTCTCCCTTTGGACCTTCTCCGGGCTGTGTTTGGACTCCGAGTCTGAACTATCCGAGAGGACTACTTGCCCCTTCTTTGGTGTCGCGCCCTCCAGGTTCTCGGAGGTCGTCCTCTTTCCCCTCCTCGTCTTGAGGGGGGAGTCGCTCTCCACTTCCTCTTCCTCCTCCTCCTCCTCCTCTTCATCCTCATCTTCCTCGTGGGAGGAGACGGGCTCGGTCTCTCCGGATACAGCTTCTAGAGGCCCTCTGCGGTGGGTTCCGTCCTTGGGCCCCTTGCTCTTCTTCTTGGCCTTCTTCTCCGACGGCTTATATAGAGTAGCACTATTCTGATCCCAGGATCAGAATAGTTATTCGGATCACAGTCGGCTCTATAAGGGCCCGATAGTGTGTTCCTGAGATTGCAAGAAACTGAGACGGACCTGATCGGTAAAAGGGGAAAAAATCCACCCACCACCTCCTCCCCTAATCTCCCCTGATCCCCGCATCTCCTCCACCGCCGCCTCCCTCACTGGCCCGCACCATCGTCGGCCCTCACCAGATCGGCCCGCCACCGCCGACGCCTCACCAGATCGCCCCACCACCGCCGCGTCCCTCCCCGGTCGCGCCGCCGCACCATCCCACCATCTCCACCCCGACACCCTGCCATCCCGGGTCCCCACCACCTCCGCGGCACTATCCCACCACCTCCACCTGACGCGCCGCCGGACCGGCTGCCCAGCGCAGCCACGACCCCAGCCAACCATCTCCGACCTGGCACCTCCCCACCACCGCCGCTACCCCATCCCGCCCCCACGGGAGGAAGGGGGACTCGCCGGCTACGTGGGAGAAGGCTAGGGAGATGCCCGGGTCACGCGGGCGCCGATGTTGAGTAGCAGTAGGGCACCGCCATCGAATTTGTCAATGAGATGCGGCCCCTTCCCCGTCCAACTGCTACCGTCGCGCTGTCCAACCTCGCAAGCAGAGGTGAGACCCCCCTGCCCTCCTCCTCCACCTCACGTCCTCCTTCCAGACTGCCGACGCGGCACTGACAGCAAACGACACGGCGTACATCCATTTCACTTAGGGGGGCTCCCGCAGCTTCTCCGTTGAGCTCAATGGACCGTTGACCCAAGCCCAGCGAGCTTTTGGATGTCTCCTCGGGGAAGAGCAAGTTCCAAATGTGAAATTTGTTAATTTAGGTGGTCGTAATTCATGCTTGTGTGCGGCGGGCAGGCAGTTCAATCTGCTCAGCAATTCAGTTTTTTTTTCAATTTTTCCATGTGCATCAGCATTTGAATATGAGTGTGCATGTAAAACGTGTATATAGACATTGAGAAAGTTCAGTATTCTTTCGTCTAGTTCGCTCATGCAGCCATGCAGATCATTTCTTTTTAGGCCATCCCAGTCCAACCCCGCAGTGGTAGGAAGGTCGAGCCCATCCTGAGCTGCAGTCCACGACAGTAACCCGGTTCCGGAGTTTGGAGTTCATCGACGGTGGAGGATCCCAGGCGGCGAGCCGGCATCATTTTTCTGTGAAAATTGAAGTTAGGATGGTTCAGAAAGAAGGAGTACATGTCAACTTCATTTGACATTTTTAATTCTCAGTACAAAAAGACAATTCGAGAAAGAAGAAAAATTGCCGGCTGCTCCTCTTGCTTGATGTTCATGTGTTTAGTTCTTTACTGCTTTTTTCTCACTGTTTTGTTCAAAAAGTTTGTGTCTCCAGGGACCTACGTGCCGCTGGTGCTTGCTACCCGCATGAACAAAGAGAGGAAGAAGGTCACCATTAGGCAGGGGAGAAGGTCACGTGAGGTGCAGAAAGAAGGTCGGAGTTCAGAACGGTGTGTGTGTGTGTGTGTGTGTGATTTTTGTGCTGTTTTTTGGGGTGCATTCCAACATGGGGATGCAATCTCACTTCCGATGTATGTTTTTCATCGCCTTGCATCCCGACCACAGTTTAAACTGCAGGGGACAACCATGCCTCGCCCGTGCCATTGGTCTGGCCCTAGCAGAGGTGCAGCTGCTCCCCTGAATGAGCAGTAGTTGATATGTGGTCGTAGCACTCACATCCAACTCTTCCTCTCTGGTTCTTTCTCCCCCGTTGGTGTTTATGTTTTAACATAGAAAACAATTCAACGAATGAACTAAACCTCTATTGTTGATACGTGTACATCTGTTTTGGTTTGGTTCACAACACCCCTGACGAGCCCCTGCACCCATGTTGCCATGTGTCAAAAAATGGATATAGAAAATGCACTGTTTGTCTTGTACTACTGTGCTCAAATTTTTATATGTTCAGAAAATTTTCTTGAAATTCAATATCATGCGAAGTTCGTGTTTCCGAAATTCATAAGTTCATGAGTACCACATACTGAAGAAAAAGATGGAGAAGTTCGATGATTATAGAAAACTCAAATTTTACTTGTTATTAAAGAATGGAAACAAGAAGTGGATGTATCATTGGAAGTGTAAAAATAGAAGGTAATGCTTATGAATTTGTACAGTGAAAAAAAGTAGGTCAATAAGTTGGTAGGGTACAGTGTTTGCTACAAACATGGCTAGCTGGGTACTATAGGGGTAAATTGTTCTGTAATTACCCACCAATTGTTTTGTAAATTGTTGTGTATATAAGAGAAAGAGAGAATTTCAAATATAAGAAATGAAAAAGTTCGAAACATGTAACATGATAAAACTTAAATTGGAGCAGTTCAAATATTTATCAGAAAAACTTAAGTTTAAATTATAAACCAAGAAGTTCAATTTCAAAAAATGGAGCAGTTCAATATTTATCACAAAAAACTTAAATTTTCCCATTGCTAACGAATAAACCAAGAAGTTCTATTCAAAATAACGAAGAAGTTGTATAATGTTTATTACCAAACTAAGGTTTTTTCCGTACAAAATTCGAATACATTTTTTTACTCAAAAATATAAAAAGGTGAAGTTCAAATTGAAATAACACAGAAGTCTAGAGTTTATTAAAAACTAGGATTTAGTTGTTCAAAAAATAAAAAACATAATGCCATTTTTTGCACTTTTAAAAACAACTCATAAACGAAAAAATGGTTGCTAGAAGTTCAAGTGCTCGGCGAGGAAAAGTTCAATAAAAAAATTGTGAGAGAGGTTCACTGTGTATTTAGATGTCTAAAATACATAAAAAATACGTTGCTTTTTGTGTTTTAAAATAATTCTCTAAAACCAGAGAGAAGTTCAAAGTGATAATAACCAGAAGTTCACGTACTAAATGGTGTGTATTTCATATAAGAAAAAAACAATAAAGTGAAACAGAGTGAAGTTCAAACAGACATGCCCTAGAAGTTCAACTACTTCACGCATTGCAAAAAACAACACGTCAAAAACAGAGTGAAGTTCAAACAGACGTGCCCGAGAAGTTCAACTACTTCACGCAGTGCATTTCCATTCGCAATGAAGGCAAAAATCATGATCTCATCATTTCTCTAATTTACTTCCAAACGACAGAAATATCATTTGTGTAAGTTTAAGTCGTCGGTCGGAGAAAGTTAAAAAAATATTGTAAGAGAGGTTTATACAAAAAGAATATCATTTGTGGATTAGAAAATTACAAATGAAAATATGTCACCGAAGTTCAACATGAAAACAGCAGGAAGTTCCCCAACTACACTAAATGAATTTGAGATGAAAACTTTTAAAATTGTCGCGAGTATGAAAAAACGATCAACACGGGAAAGTTACGTGTTTACAACAGCTTTCCATCGGCATATCACTTGCTCAATTTTCGTGAGTGGATGGAGAGCTACGAGCAGTGGATGGAGATCTACGAGCAAAAAAAAGCACGTGATAAACAGAGTGAAGTTCAAGCAGAACTGCCACAGAAGTTCAATTTTTCACGCGGTGCATTTTCGAACAATCTGTTTCGCGATAGTGGCAGAACGAATGAACTCGCCATTTTCGAAATTACATGAAAACGGCTAGAAATCATAGAAAACCATCAACATGAAAAAGTTTCTCATTTTCTGTAGCTTTTTAACAGTATATTATTCGCCCCAATCCGATAAAGTTTGTAGAAAATACGGTGAAAATACGTTTTTAGCCATTTTCAAATCTGACTTAAAACCGCAAGGAATTGGTAGTAAAAATATATACAAAAAAGTTTCGCATTTACTCAAGCTTTCCAACGCCATATCATTTGCTGCATTCGGACGTACGGTTAAAAACTTAGCTCGAAAATATAAACTCGGTGGTACTTCTACCGTTTTCTGAACTACTTTTTATCCGTAGTAAATTAGAAACAACTTTCTACATGAAAAAGTAGTGTATTTTCATAAGGTTTCAAACGCCATATCATTAGCCTCAATTGGATTAGCTGTTTAGAAATGACATCAAAAATACGAAATCGGCTGTTCGGTTTGCGAAATTTTACGTTTTTCTAAATTACTCTTTAACCATAGGTAATTAGAGAAAACTTTCAACATGTGTAAGGAGCGGTTTTGCAGCAGCTTTCCAACGCCATATTATTTGCCTCATTCTGATAAACAGTTTAGAAATGTGATCAAAAATACGATTCACGTTTTTGTGTGAAGAAAAAACGGTTTTCAAAACTGCTCTTAAACCGCTGACATTTTGTCAAAAATTTAGCTTGGGTCATGATACTCGTGTCCATAGCTTTCCAATGGTATATAGCAAGCCCTATTTGGGCAGTGTTGCAGGAAGTTCAACCTAGCACAGGGGGAAGTTCAGGTCGAACAACTCAAGCACTAAAATCGCAAAAAACGCGAGTTCTTCACAACCGGAGTGCAAAATCCGCCTATGAGCGAGATTCCTATCTAAAACGAGTATTTAGTTGCTAAAGATCATTTGAAGATTACACTTACATCACATGGAACATGACTAACCAGAAAAACTCGCGGTAGAAGGCACGGTTGCGAAGATAGCCCGAAGGTCGGGTTCGTACAGAGAGAAGTTCAGGCGTGCGTACAAACAAAAATACGTCACAGAAGTTCAACGTGAAAACAGCATGAAGTTCAACTACTACGCTGAATGAATTTCAGATGAAAAACTTTTAAAATCGTCGCGAGTATGAAAAAATGATCAACATGGGAAAGTTGCGTGTTTACAGCAGCTTTCCATCGGTATATCACTTGCTCAATTTCGGTGAGTGGATGGAGAGCTAGGAGCAGCGGATAGAGATATACGAGCAAAAAAAAGCACGTGAAAAACAGAGTGAAGTTCAAGTACACGTGCCGAGAAGTTCAGGTTCTTCGCGCGATGCATTTTTGAAGAATCAGTTTCGCAATAAAGGCAGAACGAATGATCTCGCCATTTTCGCAATTAATTGAAAACGGCTAGGAATCAGAGAAAACCATCAACATGAAAAAGTTTCGCATTTTCCGTAGCTTTTCAGCGGTATATTACTTGCCCCATTTCGATAAAGTATGTAGAAGTTATGCCAAAAATACGTTTTTAGCGATTTTCCAATTTGACTTAAAACTGTAAAGAATTAGGACAAACAATATATACAAAACAGTTTCGCATTTTCTCAAGCTTTCCAACGCCATATCATTTGCTGCATTCGAACGCACGGTTAAAAAATTAGCTCGAAAATACGAACTCGGTAGGACTTGGACCATTTTCTAAATTACTCTTCAACCATTCAAAATTAAAAACAACTTTCCAGATAAAAAAGTAGCGCATTTTCATAAGCTTTCCAACGCCATATCATATGCCTCCATTGGATTAGCCGTTTAGAAATGACATCGAAAAAATGAACTCAGCTGTTCGGTTTACGAAATTTTACGTTTTTTCAAATTACTCTTTAACCATAGGGAATTAGAAAAAAACTTTCAACATGTGGAAGGAGCGGTTTTGCAGCAGCTTTCCAACGCCATATTATATGCCTCATTCCGATAAACGGTTTAGAAATGCGATCGAAAATATGATTCACGTTTTTTGTGCGAAGAAAAAACGGTTTCAAAACTGCTCTTAAACCGCTTATATTTTGCCAAAAATTTAAGTTGGATCATGATATTGGTGTCCATAGCTTTCCAACGGTATATCGCAAGCCCCGTTTGGGCAATGTTGGCGAAAGTTCAACCGAGTTCACGGGGAAGTTCAACGTTCTACTAGCGGGG
>NC_041393.1:761159098-761161052 GCF_002162155.2 Triticum dicoccoides | reverse complement strand
GATAAATGAAGAAAAAGCAGCCCAGCCACCCCACGACCCCCACCTCTTTTCTCCCTCTATCCCGATCCCCTCCGCCCCACGCACAACACCCGCCGGCCACGACTCCCTGGCAACCGCCCCCCAGCTTCGGCGAAGTGCCACGGCCCCTGCCTCCCACCTCCGGCTACGCGCCACAGCCCCTGCCTCCCTCCTCCGGCGACGCACCACAGCCGCCGCCTCCCACCTTCGGTGATGCACCACGCCCTGCCTCCCTTCTCCGGTGACGCTCCACGGCCCCCACCTCCCACCTCCGGCGGCCCGCCACGGCCGGGCCTCCCACCTCCAGCGACGCGCCCTGCCCCGCCTCCCACCTCCAGCGGCCCGCCATGCTCCCCACTTCCCACCTCCGGCGACGCGCCATGGCCCCACCTCCCACCCTCGGTGAACACCGACCGGAGGTAGAACCTCCCACTGCAAGTCGCGGCCTCCGCGGGCTGCAGGCTGCGGACTCGACCTCGTCGCTGCACACAGCGAACCATGGCCTCCGCTGCGTGTGGTCATCCCGTCCTGTTTCAAATTTATGTTCCTAGTAGTTCATGTATTATTGCCTGAGGAGTTCATGTGTTACTGGCCAGTAAGTAACCTATTAATCACTCTCTCAAGTGTGATGAAAAAAATGGGCAGTAAATTGATGAAAAAATATCATCGAGTTCAAAACACGCCGAGACACGCGACAACCACCCCAGTTCGCGCGTAGTAAGTACCTCAGTACGAGTTAAAAACGATGGTCCGTTCGGAATAAAAGCAATGGCAGAAATTCAAATTGTAAAGTTCAAGCAAAAAAAAAAGAAACCCCATGAAAATCCTGCTTAGTAAGTACCTCAGTACAAGTCGTAAAATGAGAGAAGTTCAGAACAACGTTGTCAAAAAATGTTGAGTTAAAAAAAAGAAAAAAAACAAACACATTTTATTTTTGAATAAAATATCATTCAGTTTGATGATACAAACCATACAAGTACAGGGGCGACGATACAGTAAACCGTTGAAAACTTACGAGAAAAATATTACCCAAAAAACAGAGCAAAGTCTAGTTAGTGAAAACACGCTTAGTACAAACCCATGCAAGCATCGGTACAAGTACCCTTTTTCGGAACCGTTCAAAATTACTCTACAAAAAATAGCTCAGTACAAACATACACATATATCAGTACGACTACTCTGTTTTTCAGACAAGAAAACAGCAGGATCCGTCATGCCGTATTTAAAATTACTCTTAAACGGTTGCGAAATTGAGAAAACATTCAACATGACTAAGTTTCGCATTTTCGATAGCTATCCAACGGTATATTATTTGCCATATTTCGACAAACTTTTTAAAAAAATCATATTCAAAATCAAATTTGACCGTATTCGAATTCGTTTTTAAACCGTAAGGAATTAGAAAAATATTTCTATACAAAAACGTTGCGCATTTTCCATAGCTTTCCAGTGCCGTATCATTTGCGTCAATCCGACAAACCGTTTGGAAAAAATCGTGAAAATACGTTTTGCCCAGAATTTCACTGTTTTTCAAATTACTTTAAAATCATATAGAATTAGAAAAAACAATACATATATGGAAGATGCGAATTTTCACCAGCTTTCCAACGCCATCTTATTTGCTCAATTCCGACAAACGGTTTGAAAATTGAGTCCAAAATACGATTCACATTTTCGGTTCTCAAAAAAACGGTTTTTTCAAAACTGCTCTTAAACCATAATGATTTTGCAAAAACGTTCAATATACTTGAAATATGGTTGTCAAGAGCTTTCCAACGATATGTTACATGCCCCGTTTAAATAAAAAATTACAAAAAGTTTTTGAACTAAAGAAGACGATCTGTTAAACACAACTGAAAGCATCAGTTCAACCGCTTCGAAAACATCAGTACAACCACCTGAAACCGTCAGTTCAAAAAGGGTAACAGAATAGCCC
>NC_041393.1:761148275-761158751 GCF_002162155.2 Triticum dicoccoides | reverse complement strand
AACTAGGTATGTCGTCAGAGATATCGAATACTTATAGGAGAGGCCGGATTCTTGGCGTTGAAGCCGACGTCTTCGGTCTCCATGGGCCAGCTCTTCTGCGCCTTGAAGAGTAGCTTCCACATTCCCTCGTGTGTTGTGCCGAGGAAATGCTGCAGCGTCCGCGGCTCCTCCGTCTTGACTTCCCACATTGGGGAAGCCCGACGCTGGCAGGGGAGAATGCGGCGGAAGAGCATAATCTGAACCATGTTGGTTAGACCAATGTTCTTCCCCAGCACGTTGGTGATGCGCATTTCCAGCTCCGGCTGGGACCCCCAGTCGAGGCCCTTCGTGTTCCAGGAGGTGAGCCTCATGGGAGGTCCGGATCTGAACTCCGGAATGGCCGCCCACTTAGTGCGGCGTCACTCGGTGATGTAGAACCACTCCTGTTGCCTGATACGTCTCCAACGTATCTATAATTTTTGATTGTTCCATGCTATTATATTACCTGTTTTGGATGTTTATGGGCTTTACTTTACACTTTTATATCATTTTTTAGACTAACCTACCAACCGGAGGCCCAGCTTGAATTGCTCTTTTTTTGCCTATTTCAGTATATCGAAGGAAAGGAATATCAAATGGAGTCCAAACGGAATGAAACCTTCGGGAGTAATCTTTTTGGAACAAACGCAATCCAGGAGACTTGGAGTGGACGTCAAGAAGTAGCCAAGGCGCCCACGAGGGTGGCCAGCGCGCCCTAAGGGGGTGGGTGCACCCCGCTGCCTTGTGGGCCCTGCGTGGCTCCACCGACATACTTCTTCCTCCTATATATATCTACGTACCCCGAAAACATCCAGGAGCACCATGAAAAACTATTTCCACCACTGCAACCTTCTATATCCGCGAGATCCCATCTTGGAGCCTTTGCTGGTGCTCCGCCGGAGGGTGAATCGACCATGGAGGGCCTCTACATCATCTCCAAGGCCTCTCCTATGAGTTGTGAGTAGTTTACCACAGGCCTTCGGGTCCATAGTTATCAGCTAGATGGCTTCTCTCTCTCTTTGAATCTCAATACAATGTTCTCCTCGATCTTCTTGGAGATCTATTCGATGTAACTCTTTTTGCGGTGTGTTTGTCGAGATCCGATGAATTGTGGGTTTATGATCAAGTTTATCTATGAGAAATAATTGAATCTTCTCTGAATTCTTTTATGTGTGATTGGTTATCTTTGCAAATCTCTTCGAATTATCAGTTTGGTTTGGCCTACTAGATTGATCTTTCTTGCAATAGGAGAAGTGCTTAGCTTTGGGTTCAATCTTGCGGTGTCCTTTCCCAGTGACAGCTGGGGCAGCAAGGCACGTATTGTATTGTTGCCATCGAGGATAAAAATATGGGGTTTATATCATATTTCATGAGTTTATCCCTCTACATCATGTCATCTTTCTTAATGTGTTACTCTATTCTTCATGAACTTAATACTCTAGATGCAGGCAGGAGTCGGTCGATGTGTGAAGTAATAGTAATAGATGCAGAATCATTTTGATCTACTTGTTGCGGATGTGATGCCTATATACATGATCATGCCTGGATATTATCATAACTATGCACTTTTCTATCAATTGTTGGATAGTAATTTATTCACCCACCATAATACTTATGCTATCTTGAGAGAAGCCACTAGGGTAACTTATGGCCCCCAGGTCTATCATTTATCATATAAGTTTCCCATTTACTTTTTTGAATCTTTTACTTTCCAATCTATATCATAAAAATACCAAAAATATTTATCTTATCTTATTATCTCTATCAGATCTCACTTTCGCAAGTTACCGTGAAGGGATTGACAACCCCTTTATCGCGTTGGTTGCGAGGTTCTTGTTTGTTTGTGTAGGTACGAGGGACTTTTGAGGAGCCTCCTACTGGATTGATACCTTGGTTCTCAAAAACTGAGGTAAATACTTACACTACTTTGCTACATCACCCTTTCCTCTTCAAGGGAAAAACCAACTCATGCTCAAGAGGTAGCAAGAAGGATTTTTGGCGCCATTGCCGGGGAGGTCTTCGCTCAAGTCAAGACATACCAAGTACCCATCACAAACTCATCTCCCTCGCATTACATTATTTGCCATTTGCCTCTCGTTTTCCTCTCCCCCACTTCACCCTTGCCGTTTTATTCGCCCTCTCTTTCCTATTCTCCTCTTTCTCTTTCGCTTGCCTTTTGTGTGCTTGTGAGTTGGATTGCCTATCACGATGGCGCAAGATAATACCAAATTGTGTGACTTTTCCAATACCAATAATAATGATTTCCTTAGCACTCCGATTGCTCCTCTTAATGATGCTGAATCTTGTGAAATCAATGCTGCTTTGTTGAATCTTGTTATGAAAGATCAATTCTCCGGCCTTCCTAGTGAAGTTGCCGCTACTCATCTAAAGAACTTTGTTGATTTATGTGATATGCAAAAGAAGAAAGATACAGATAATGATATTGTTAAATTGAAGTTATTTCCGTTTTCACTTAGAGATCGTGCTAAAACTTGGTTTTCGTCTTTGCCTAAAAATAGTATTGATTCTTGGAATAAGTGCAAAGATGCTTTTATCTCTAAGTATTTTCCTCCCGCTAAGATTATCTCTCTTAGAAACGATACTATGAATTTTAAACAACTTGATCATGAGCATGTTGCCCAATCTTGGGAAATAATGAAATTAATGATTCGCAATTGCCCTACTCATGGTTTAAATTTATGGATGATCATACAAAAAATTTATGCCAGATTGAATCTTGATTCTAGAAATCTTTTAGATTCGGCCACGGGAGGCACTTTTATGGAAATCACTTTAGGAGAAGCTACTAAACTCCTTGATAATATTATGGTTAATTATTCTCAATGGCACACTGAAAGATCTACTAGTAAAAAAGTGCATGCTATAGAAAATATTAATGTTTTGAGTGGAAAGATGGATGAACTTGTGAAATTGTTTGCTACTAAGAGTGCTCCTATTGATATGCCCTTGTCTACTTTGATTGGGAATAATAATGAATCTATGGATGTGAATTTTGTTGGTAGGAATAATTTTGGTAACAACGCGTATAGAGGAAACTTTAATCTTAGGCCTTTTCCTAGTAATTCCTCTAATAATTATGGTAATTCCTACAACAACTCTTATATAAATTTTAATAAGATGCCCTCTGATTTTGAGAATAGTGTTAAAGAATTTATGATCTCTCAAAAGAATTTCAATGCTTTGCTTGAAGAAAAATTGCTTAAAGTTGATGAATTGGCTAGGAACGTTGATAGACTCTCTCTTGATGTTGATTATTTGAAACTTAGATCTATTCCACCTAAGCATGATATCAATGAGTCTCTCAAAGCCATGAGAATTTCCATTGATGAGTGCAAAGAAAGAACCGCTAGGATGCGTGCTAAGAAAGATTGCTTTATAAGAGCGTGTTCTTCTAGTTTCCATGAAAATAATGATGAAGATCTAAAAGTTATTGATGTGTCCCCTATTAAATCTTTGTTTTGCAATATGAATCTTGATAATGATGGGACTGGAGATGAGTCAACTTTAGTTAAAAGGCGTCCCAATTATTCAGAGTTTTTAGATCTTGATGGTAAATTTGGTAAAAGTGGAATTGGAGAGGTCAAAACTTTACATAGAAATGAACCCACTATTATGGATTTCAAGGAATTTAGTTATGATAATTGTTCTTTAATAGATTGTATTTCCTTGTTGTGATCTGTGGTGAATTATCCACATGTTTATAGTCAAAATAAAGCTTTTACCAAACATATTGTTGATGCTTTGATGCAATCTTATGAGGAAAAACTTGAATTGGAAGTTTCTATACCTAGAAAACTTTATGATCAGTGGGAACCTACTATAAAAATTAAAATTAAAGATCATGAATGCTATGCTTTATGTGATTTGGGTGCTAGTGTTTCCACGATTCTGAAAACTTTATGTGATGTGCTAGGTTTCCATGATTTTGATGATTGCTCTTTAAACTTGCACCTTGCGGATTCCACCATTAAGAAACCTATGGGAAGGATCAATAATGTTCTTATTGTTGCAAATAGTAGTTATGTGCCCGTAGATTTTAACGTTATTGATATAGATTGCAATCTTTCATGTCCTATTATTCTTGGTAGACCTTTCCTTAGAACGATTGGTACAATTATTGATATGAAGGAAGGGAATATTAGGTTCCAATTTCCATTAAGGAAAGGCATAGAACACTTCCCAAGAAAAAAGTAAAATTACCTTATGAATCTATCATGTGTGCCACTTATGAATTGAATGCCAAAGATGACAATACTTAGATCTATTATCGCTTTTATGCCTAGCTAGGGGCGTTAAACGATAGCGCTTGTTGGGAGGCAACCCGATTTTATTTTTGTTTCTTGCTTTGTGCTTCTGTTTAGTAATAAATAATTCATCTAGCCTCTGTTTAGATGTGGTTTTCTGTTTTAGTTAGTGTTTGTGCCAAGTAGAACCTATAGGATAACCTACGGTGATAGTTAATTTGATTCTGCTGAAAACAGAAACTTTGCGCTCACGAGAAAAATTTCAATAAATCACAGAAACGTGCTTTTGTGTTGATTCTTTTTTCTGTAGATAAATAGACAAATTGCCTAGTACTTCCTATTTTGGTAGTATTTTTAGAGTTCCAGAAGTATTCGAAAGTAATAGATTGATACAGACTGTTCTGTTTTTGACAGATTCTGTTTTTCGTGTGTTGTCTGCTTATTTTGATGCATCTATGGCTAGTATCGGGGGATATGAACCATAGAGAAGTTGGAATACAGTAGGTTTAACACCAATATAAATAAAGAATGAGTTCATTACAGTACCATATGTGGTGGTTTTTCTTTCTTGCACTAACGGAGCTTATGAGATTTCCTGTCGAGTTTTGTGTTGTGAAGTTTTCAAGTTTTGGGTAAAGATTTGATGGACTATGGAATAAGGAGTGGCAAAAGCCTAAGCTTGGGGATGCCCATGGTACCCCAAGATATTCAAGTACAACCAAAATCCTAAGCTTGGGGATGCCCCGGAAGGCATCCCCTCTTTCGTCTTCGTCTATCGGTAACTTTACTTGGAGCTATATTTTTATTCGCCACATGATATGTGTTTTGCTTGGAGCGTCTTGTATGTTATGTGTCTTTCCTTTCTAGTTTACCAAAATCATACTTGCTGTACACACCTTTTGGGAGAGAAATACATGATTTGGAATTTACCAGAATACTCTATGTGCTTCACTTATATCTTTTGAGCTAGATAGTTTTTGCTCTAGTGCTTCACTTATACTTTTTAGAGCACGGCGATGGCTTGATTTTGTAGATATTATTGATCTCTCATTCTTCACTTATATTATTTTGAGAGTCTTTTAGAACAGCATGGTATTTGCTATGGTTATAAAATTGGTCCTAGAATGATGAGCATCCAAGTTGGGTATAATAAAAACTATCATAGGAAGTGAATTGGATGCTATGATCAATTTGATGCTTGATAATTGTTTCGAGATATAGAGGTGGTGATATTAGAGTCATGATAGTTGGGTAATTGTGAATTTGGATAATACTTGTGTTGATGTTGGCAAGTCCCGTAGCATGCACGTATGGTAAAAGTTGTGTAACAAATTTGTTGCATATAGGGTGCTCTTTTGATTGCCTTCCTTATGTGTGGAGGTAGGGATTGCGCGATGGTTAAATCCTACCAACCCTTCCCCTAGGAGCATGCGTAGTAGTACTTTGCTTCGAGGGCTAATAAAACTTTTGAAATAAGTATATGAGTTCTTTATGACTAATGTGAGTCCATGGATTATACGCACTCTTACCTTTCCATCATTGCTAGCCTCTTCGGTACCGTGCATTGCCCTTTCTCACCTTGAGAGTTGGTGCAAACTTCGCCGGTGCATCCAAACCCCGTGATACAATATGCTCTATCACACATAAACCTCCTTATATCTTCCTCAAAACAGCCACCATACCTACCTATTATGGCATTACCATAGCCATTCCGAGATATATTGCCATGCAACTTTCCACCGCTCCGTTTATCATGACATGCATCATCATTGTCATATTGCCTTGCATGATCATGTAGTTGACATCGTATTTGTGGCAAAGCCACCTTGCATAATTTTTCATACATGTCACTCTTGATTCATTGCCCATCCCGGTACACCGCCGGAGGCATTCATATAGAGTTATATCATGTTCTAGTTTTGAGTTGTAATTCACGAGTTGTAAATAAATAGAAGTGTGATGATCATCATTATTAGAGCATTGTCCCTTATAAAAAAAGAAAGGCCAAAGAAAAAAAGATAAAAAAAGAAAGGCCAAATAAAAAAGAAAGGCCCAAAAAAAGGGAAATAAAAAAGGGGACAATGTTACTATCTTTTCCACACTTGTGCTTCAAAGTAGCCCCATGTTATTCATATAGAGAGTCTCTTATGTTGTCACTTTCATGTACTAGTGGGAATTTTTCATTATAGAACTTGGCTTGTATATTCCAACGACGGGCTTCCTCAAATGCCCTAGGTCTTTGTGATCAAGAAAGTTGGATGCACACCCACTTAGTTTCTTTTGTTGAGCTTTCATACATTTATAGCTCTAGTGCATCCGTTGCATGGCAATCCCTACTCCTCATGTTGACATCAATTGATGGGCATCTCCATAGCCCGTTGATTAGCCTCGTCAACGTGAGAATTTCTCCTTTTTTGTCTTCTCCACACAACCTCCATCATCATATTCTATTCCACCCATAGTGCTATATCCATGGCTTGCGCTCATGTTTTGCGTGAGAGTTGAAAAAAGCTGAAGCGCGTTAAAAAGTGTGAACCAATTGCTTGGCTAAAACCGGGGTTGTGCATGATGGGAGTATTTTGTGTGATGAAAATGAAACATAGCCTAACTATATGATTTTGTAGGGATGAACTTTATTTAGCCATGTTATTTTGAGAAGACGTGATTGCCTTGTTAGTATGCTTGAAGTATTATTACTTTTATGTCAATATGAACTTTTATTTTGAATCATTTGGATCTGAACATTCATGCCACAATAAAGAGAATTACATTGATAAATATGCTAGGTAGCATTCCACATCAAAAATTCTATTTTTATCATTTACCTACTCGAGGACGAGCAGGAATTAAGCTTGGGGGTGCTTGATATGTCTCCAACGTATCTATAATTTTTGATTGTTCCATGCTAATATATTACCTGTTTTGGATGTTTATGGGCTTTACTTTACACTTTTATATCATTTTTGGGACTAACCTACTAACGGAGGCCCAGCTCGAATTGATGTTCTTTGCCTATTTTAGTTTATCGAAGGAAAGGAATATCAAACGGAGTCCAAACGGAATGAAACCTTCGGGAGCGATCTTTTTGGAACAAACGCAATCTAGGAGACTTGGAGTGGACGTCAAGAAGCAGCCGAGGCGGCCACGAGGGTGGCCGGCGCGCCCTAAGGGGGTGGGTGCGCCCCCTGCCTCATGGGCCCCTTGTGGCTCCACTGACATACTTCTTCCTCCTATATATATCTACGTACCCCGAAAACATCCAGGAGCACCACAAAAAACTATTTCCACTGCCGCAACCTTCTGTATCCGCGAGATCCCATCTTGGAGCCTTCGCCGGCGCTCCGCCGGAGGGGGAATCGACCATGGAGGGCCTCTACATCATCTCCAAGGCCTCTCTATGAGTTGTGAGTAGTTTACCACAGACCTTCGGGTCCATAGTTATTAGCTAGATGGCTTCTTCTCTCTCTTAGAATCTCAATACAATGTTCACCTCGATCTTCTTGGAGATCTATTTGATGCAACTCTTTTTGCGGTGTGTTTGTCGAGATCCGATGAATTGCGGGTTTATGATCAAGTTTATCTATGAGAAAAAATTGAATCTTCTCTGAATTCTTCTATGTGTGATTGGTTATCTTTGCAAGTTTCTTCGAATTATCAGTTTGGTTTGGCCTACTAGATTGATCTTTCTTGCAAGAAGTGCTTAGCTTTGAATTCAATCTTGCGGTGTCCTTTCCCAGTGACAGCAGGGGCAGCAAGGCACGTATTGTATTGTTGCCATCGAGGATAAAAAGATGGGTTTTATATCATATTTCATGAGTTTATCCCTCTACACCATGTCATCTTTCTTAATGCGTTACTCTGTTCTTCATGAACTTAATACTCTAGATGCAGGCAGGAGTCGGTCGATGTGTGAAGTAATAGTAATAGATGCAGAATCGTTTTGATCTACTTGTTGCGGACCTGATGCCTATATACATGATCATGCCTAGATATTCTCATAACTATGCACTTTTCTATCAATTGCTCGACAGTAATTTGTTCACCCACCGTAATACTTATGCTATCTCACTAGTAGAAAAGGGGGCAATGGTCCAGGCCAGGTCAGCCCATTAGTCCCGGTTCAACCCAGAACCGGGACCAATGGGGGCATTGGACCCGGTTCGTGAGCCCCGGGGGCCGGCCGGGCCACGTGGGCCATTGGTCCCGGTTCGTCTGGACCTTTTGGTCCCGGTTGGTGGGACGAACCGGGACCAATGGGCCTCGCTCCTGGCCCACCACCATTGGTCCCGGTTGGTGGGACGAACCGCGACCAAAGGCAGCCCATTAGTCCCGGTTGGTGGCACAAACCGGGACTAAAGGGGTGGTCCTCGTTGCGGCCAGAGTTTAGTCCCACCTCGCCAACCGAAGGGGGCTCACACCGGTTTATAAGCCCCTCCCTCTCTGCCTTGTTGAACTGCTCTCAAAGTGAAAATAGATGCCCTTATACAGGAAATTTGACCTAAATTCATATTGAATTTCTCTGAAGTTAGTAGAAATTTATTATGAATTTAGGTCTAATTTTCTCTATAAGCGCATCTATGCTCATTTCTGAGTAGTTTCTTATATCGTTTTTTTTCTGCTATATTTATTTTTTTCTATTTTTTTCTGAGTTGTAATAAGTTATTAAAAATAAAAAAGATTTTAGTAAAGTTAATCACAACTATTTTTTCTTCTAATTATTTCTGAGTAGTTTTTTATATAGTTTATTTTTTCTTTTCTGCTATATTTATTTTTTTCTATTTATTTCTGTGTGGTAATAAGTCATTAAAAATAAAAAAGAGGCGCAATGCTAGTTAATTCACTTCAAACCTTTCGGAATAGTGTAAACTGCACTGCACATAGCTCCATGCAGTCTACCCTATTCCTCAAGGCTTGAAGCGAACCAACGTGCAGGTGAGCATTGAGCCTCTTCTTCATCGTCTCTGCACTCAGGGCTTATAAACAGCTGCGAGTGCCTCTCGCTTGGCGAGGTGGGACTAAAAGGGGGGCAATGGTCCAGGCCGGCCGGGTCAGCCCATTAGTCCCGGTTCAATCCAGAACCGGGACCAACAGGGGCATTGGACCCGGTTCATGAGCCCCGGGGGCCGGCCGGTCCACGTGGGCCATTGGTCCCGGTTGGTGGGACGAACCGGGACCAATGGGCCTTGGTCCTGGCCGACCACCATTGGCCCCGGTTGGTGGGACGAACCGGGACCAAAGGCAGCCCATTATGGTTCGGCCCTCGTGATACCATGCAACCTTTCAACTTTTAAATTTTTCAGAGTTCATTTGAAATGCTTTAATGCAGAAAACAAAATAAAATAAATAATGCAGAAAACAAAAGAAAAAAACTGAAAAAAATAAAATAAATAAAGCAAAAAGAAAACAAAAAAGTGTATTCAAATTTGAAAACTAATGGCACTAACAGAAAGTTTATAATTTTTCTAAAACTAAAAGCAAAAAGAATTAAAAAGTAAAGCAAAAAAACAAAAGAAAATAAATAATGCAGAAAACAAAACAAAAAATCTGGGAAAAAATAGCAACAATAAGTATTTTGTTGTAAGTAGAAACAAAATAAAATAAATAAAGCACGAAACAAAACAAAAAAACAAAAAAAGTGTTTTCAAATTTGAGAACTAATGGCACTAACAGAAAGTTTAAAATTGTTCTAAAACTAAAAGCAAAAAGAATTAAAAAATAAAGCAAAAAACAAAAGAAAATAAATAATGCAGAAAACAAAACAAAAAATCTGGAAAAAAATAAAAATAGCAATAATAAGTAAAGGAAAAAAAGTGCCTCCTACCAGGCACCCACGGCCTGAATACGACTAGAAACCCACCATGGGCCAGGATTCAGGCCCGCAGGTGGCCCAGTAGGCCCATCAGGCAACGCGGTAGTAAGTAGGCCAGTAAGCCTGAAGTGGAGAGGAGCTCGAGAGGGGTGCGCCAGTGGGGCTTATAAACCACTGCGCGCCCCTCTCAGCTAGCGAGGTGGGACTAAACTTTTGTGCCGCACCGTGCCAGCACACGACCATTGGTCCTGGTTCGTGGCACCAACCGGGACCAATGCCCACCCTTTAGTCCTGGTTGGTGGCACCAACCGGGACCAAAGCCCTCTGCTTCCCGCCCTTTGGGCTGCTGAAAAGAGGCCTTTGGTCCCGGTTGGTGGTTCCAAC
>NC_041393.1:761124261-761147744 GCF_002162155.2 Triticum dicoccoides | reverse complement strand
CCTGCCGCCCCGATGTCACCGCCCCCGACGTCGTCGCCACCCCGCGCCGCACCTCGCCTTCGCCGTCGCCGTCGACCTCGCCGTGAGCAATTTAGATTTTTGTTAGATTTTTGTGTTTTTTGTTAGATTTTTGTTAGATTTTTTTGTAGTTTATAGATTTTTTTGTTAGATTAGATGTGTAGTAATTTAGATATGTAGTTCATAGTATGTTAATTTAGATTGTGTAATTAATTTGTTCATATTGTGTTAGAGTTTTTTCTGTTAATAGATTTTTTTGTTAGATTTTTTATGATTTTTGTTAGATTTTGTTAGATTTTTTTTAGATTTTTTTGTAGTTCATAGATTTTTTTTGTTGGATGTGTAGTAATTTAGATGTGTAGTTCATAGATTTTCTGTTCATAGAATCTTTATGATTTTTTTTCTGTTGTAATTTTGTTTATAGAATTTTAATGATTTTTTTGTTCATAGTACGTATTTAGAAAAAGGAAAAAAATAAGAAGAGAAAGTGTTTAATATAATTAGTTAGAAAAATACTATTTTATTTTTAGTAATTCTACTTTATTTTATTTATAGTAAGTGCTTCATATATAGTTGAACTAGCTAGTTGATTTAATAAACTACTTTATTTTACTATATATAGAAGTAGTTTGTTTTTAGTAAGTACTACTTTATTTATTTATAGTAAGTGTCTAGTAGTTGAACTAGCTAGTTGATTTAATTAATAAAACTACTTTATTTAACTATATATATAGAAGTAGTTCCCGCATCAACGTCGGCGATGCCTATCCCGCATCCTCGTCGTCGTCGACTCGGCGGTGGAGGCTTGCTAGATCAGGACCATGTTCGGGACTGGGCTCCGCCGGGCTGGTATTGGGAGGTGCTACCTTCCGGGGGACGTAGGTTGCTGAGGAGGCAGCCCATTGTTGACCCGATCCTTGTTTGGTGACGGTCGCGTGGTCCAGTGACGGTGCCGAGGCTTCCGGACACCACGGAGGTGGTACGTCACCGTGTCAGCGAGGAGGACGAGCACGTCCGTCGCTACATGGTTGCATTGGAGGGCAGGTTCGACAATACCTAGCAGGTTCTCCAGGGATCTCACTGGAGCTATGATCCTGTGATGGTTCCTTATCTTTGGGTGTCCACCGCCCGCATCGATACCCGTCGGGCGCTACGGTTCTAGTTGTATTAGTGATGCTATATTAGTGATAATATTCGGCGATGTACGGACACCAAGAGATGATGTACTTTTGCTTATAATTATTGAATGCATGCTAATTTGAATACTACTTTATTTTATGATTTGGTTTTGCTTATTTTATGATTTGATTTTGCTTACTGAATGCTCATATTGGATAAGTTCTCCTTCATTCCCGTGTGCTAGACAATTTGATGTAATAATGCACTCAGGAATGAAAGGAGGAGCTACGTACATCACCGATAGTCAACCCATGATTAATAATCTAGTTTAATATTTGAATTATGAACATAGGCCGGAAATGTCGTACTCGGACGACGAAAACCGCCTGGGGGAGTGCGACTGGTGCCACGACGACCGAGGTATCTGCGACAGGTTCATTGAGCTGGACGAAGATCGTCGCTTCAGCATTAAGCTCGAGGAGACCTTCGATGTTCATACGGTACGCAACCGACGATTAGGTATCTGCAACATTTTTTCGTAATTACTCATGACTTCAACTATTTTAATCATGACAATATTTTTCATCTTTTCCAATTCAACTAGCTTATCCCATGCTTTGCAAGACGCTATGTCTTGGAGAGGATGGGTTTTGAAGACCATGAAAGTTTCGAAACCAAAAAAATTATCCTAAGTACCCATCATGGTGTGGATTTTCAAGTAAAGTTGTACAATGCTCAGAGTGTAACCCATTTTGGTTGCAAAAATTGGGAAGCACTTTGCAAGATGTATGGTTTTGATGAGGGTATGCTTGTTACCATGGATCTTGGCGATCCTTCAATCGAGCAAGAGAGACCTACGATTTTCGTCCTTGTGGATACACCTCCAATTCTTCCCCCATGTGAGCTTAACATAGTTATTAAGTAATTTATATTGTTTATTTCAAAATAGTTGACAACTTATTCTCCATTGACAGCTTATTTTCATTCTTCAAAGAATGTGCGGAAGATGGTAGACAGAACCTACTACACCGAAGGCTCCGAACTAACTTATCAGGAGAAAAATCATCTGGTCGCATTTTGTACTGATCTTGAGAATTACAATGTCTACAATCGAACTCCTCAACATTATGGTCAATACGTGCCACTAGTGCACGTGTTGAACTACGGTAACTACCATGGAGATACCCTGGTAAGATTTTTTACTATTACGACATCCGTGCATCTTTTTGCACACTTCTAAAACTAGTACATCATATCATTGCTAACTACGAAGTTATTACTATGTTTTTCAACAGATAATCCCGAATGATTGTGTGCCTCATCTGATGTATACACACGGTAGCCTTCATGTTTTGAACATACAACCAGGTCTTCCTCGGAATCTGAACTGTCCATACCGGGTTTCTAAAAGAAGTTGAGACATGACAATCAAAGAATGGAAAAAATGTATGGACAGTCGTAAGGAGCTTCTTGGAAGCAACATTCAGCGAAGGGCAAAAATTGGAGATAGGATGATCACCATTCTTCATAATGGAGAGTCAGGGTCTATATTGTTTTATGCTATTTTACCTTAAGGGTGTTTAGGTCCTACCTGATACTGATGATCATGTGTTAAGAACAATTATGTAGGGTTGGGTTCGATGACTATAAGGATGATGATCGTATGACTTATTATTAATAACGAGTAGAAGTTGTATGATGATGCATGATTAGTTGGACGAGTACTTGTTATTATATATGCTGATGTATGCGAGCATGCATGAGTTATTATATCAGCGGGTAAAATGAACATATATAGCAGCAGCGTTGGTAAACCAAGGACAAAGATATAAGAGAGGACACTTCTCTCTATTAGCTAGCTAATATAACAACCTAAAAATAACCCCCAAAACCTCTAAAGCAGCCACTTTCCAAAAAAAACATGGACTTTTGGTCCCGGTTGGCGCCACCAACCGGGACCAAAGGCCCCCTGACTGGGCTCGGCGCACAGAGCCACGTGGAGGCACATTAGTCCCGGTTCTTGTTTGAACCGGGACTAATGGGTGGAGGTATTAGTAACGGCCCATTAGTCCCGGTTCATGAACCGGGACTAAAGGCCCTCACGAACCGGGACTATTAGGTGTTTTTCTACTAGTGTCTTGAGAGAAGCCACTAGTGAAACCTATGGCCCCCGGGTCTATCTTTTATCATATAAGTTTCCCATTTACTTTTATTTGCATCTTTTACTTTCCAATCTATATCATAAAAATACCAAAAATATTTATCTTATCTTATTATCTCTATCAGATCTCACTTTTGCAAGTTACCGCGCAGGGATTGACAACCCCTTTATCATGTTGGTTGCGAGGTTCTTGTTTGTTTGTGTAGGTACGAGGGACTTTTGAGGAGCCTCCTACTGGATTGATACATTGGTTCTCAAAAACTGAGGGAAATACTTACGCTACTTTGCTGCATCACCCTTTCCTCTTCAAGGGGAAAACCAACGCATGCTCAAGAGGTAGCATTGCCATATCTTCACGGTCTCCACAAAGGCCCCCTTGGGCCATGTGGTGTTTGGCAGCTTGCTAATCATAGCTCCACCACAGTGCGTGTGCTGCCCGTCGACCACCTTTGGCTTCACGTTGAAGACCTTGAGCCATATGTCAAAGTGTGGGTGGACGCGGAGGAGAGCCTCACACACGACGATGAACGCTGAGATGTGGAGGAAAGAGTTTGGGGCTAGATCATGGAAATCTAGCCCGTAGTAGTACATGAGTCCACAGACGAACGGGTAGAGTGGAAAGCCTAACCCTCTAAGGAAGTGGGGAAGGAAGACAACCCGTTCGCCGAGCTTTGGTGCGGGAATGACCTGACCCTCGGGGGGAAGCCTGTGCTTGATATCGGTGGCGAGGTACCCCGCACTCCGGAGATCTTTTATCTCCTTCTCCATCACGGAGGAGGCCTCCCACTTGCCTTTGGAGCTAGCTCCGGTCATGGTCGGAGAAGGTGGTGGTTGTGGTGAGAAAGACGGAAACTTTGCGGGTGCAGATAGCTTGGGAGATTGGAAGGCTGAGGAGATGTGAAGACATGGGGAAGAAAGTAAAGATCTATTGCCCTCTTATAGGCAGTAAAAATGCCACACCCCCCCCCCCACTCGTGCCTTGAATCTCGCCTATTCCCAATGAAACCATGCGCCGCAAACGGTTGGATTACCCAAATGTCATTGATGTGCAATCCCGTATTAAATGGGCACGATCTCTATTTTGACAGGACGTGCCAATGAGACATGGCCTCGAAACACGGAACGCGGGGAGGGAAAATGGTTCAAAATGTAGAAGTGTCAAGTCTGACGCTTCACCGAAAAAGTTGTCAGTAAAAGACAATGGTCTCATTTTTTTTATATCCTGCCTTTGCGGCTAAGGGTTGTGTTCATTATGAAAAGCCGAATACAATTCTTTTACAGAGTAAAGCCGATGTGTACTCTTCAAGGAACCCACCTTGCAATGCCGAAGACAATCTGAATGCCGAATATATCATCACTGAAGACTGGTTCACGGGCTACTGTGGGAGTCCTGGACTAGGGGTTCCTTGGGCGTTCGGTCTATTGATGTGGGCCAGACTGATGGGCCGTCAAGATACAAGACAGAAGATTATCCCTCGTGTCCGGTAGGGACTCCCGTATGCGTGGATGGCAAGTATAGGAGTTCGGACGTATTATTCCTTTCTGTAAAACTGACTTTGTACAACCCTAAGCCATTCCGGTGTTTATATAAACCGGAGAGTAGATCGAAGGCTGGATCACAACATTGCTAGGCTAGCTAATCTAGGGTTAGCCAAATCAATCTCGAGGTAGATCAACTCGTGTAACCCCTTGAATATAATCAAGCAGGGGTAGGGCTTTACCACCATTAAGAGGGCCCGAACCTGGGTAAACACTGTGTCCTTTGTCCATAGTTACCATTGGTCCTCAGACATATAGCATGGGCCCCCTACCTGAGATCTGCAAGTTTTGACACGGAGAACGATGGCGTGGTGACAGTGTTGATGATGTTACCGGCGCAGGGCTTCGCCTAAGCTCTACGACGATATGACCGAGGTGCTAAACTGTGGAGGCGGGCACCGTGCACGGCTAAGAGAATAACTGTTGTGTTTTGGGTGCCCCCATGCCCCCGTATATAAAGGAGGGAGGGAGGAGGCTGACGGCCAGGAGGGTCGCGCGCCATGGGGAGTCCAACTAGGATTCCCAATCCTAGTTGGAGTCCCCTTCCTTTCCAAGAGGGGAGAGAGGGAAGGAGTAGGAGAGGGAGAAGGAAACAGGGGGGGCGCCGCCCCCTCGTAGTCCAATTCACACCTGCCATGGAGAGGGCACGCGGCCACCCTGCGACCCTTCTCTCATTTCCACTAAAAAAAATTAAGGCCCACTACTTCTCCCGGGGGGTTCCAGTAACCTCCTGGTACTTCGAAAAATGCTCGAACCTTTCTGAAAGATTTCCGGTATCCGAACATAACCTTCCAATATATCAATATTTATGTCTCGACCATTTCGAGACTCCTCGTCATGTCTGTGACCTCATCCAAGACTCCGAACAAACTTCGGTAATCAAAAACACAAACCCATAATACAAATCGTCATTGAACGTTAAGCGTGCGGACCCTACGGGTTCAAGAACTATGTAGACATGATCGAGACACATCTCCGATCAATAACCAATAGAGGAACCTGGAAGCTCATGTTGGCACCTACATATTCTATGAAGATCTTTATCGGTCAAACCGCATAACAACATATGTTCTTCCCTTTGTCATCGGTATGTTACTTGCCCGAGATTCGATCATCGGTATCATCATACCTAGTTCAATCTTGCTACCGGCAAGTCTCTTTACTTGTTCTGTAATGCTTCATCCCGTAACTAACTCATTGGTCACATTGCTTGCAAGGCTTATAGTGATGAGCATTACCGAGAGGGCTCAGAGATACCTCTGATACATTGAGTGACAAATCCTAATCTCGATCTATGCCAACCCAACAAACACCTTCGGAGACACCTGTAGAGCATCTTTATAATCACCCAGTTACGTTGTGACGTTTGATAGCACACAAGGTGTTCCTCCAGTCGGGAGTTGCACAATCTCATAGTCTGAGGAACATGTATAAGTCATGAAGAAAGCAGTAGCAATGAAACTGTAACGATCATAATGCTAAGCTAACGGATGGGTCTTGTCCATCACATCATTCTCCTAATGATGTGATCCCGTTCATCAAATGACAACACATGTCTATGGTTAGGAAACATAACCATCTTTGATTAACGAGCTAGTCAAGTAGAGGCATACTAGGGACACTATGTTTTGTCTATGTATTCACACATGTATTAAGTTTCCGGTTAATACAATTCTAGCATGAATAATAAACATTTATCATGATATAAGGAAATAAAAATAACAACCTTATTATTGCCTCTAAGGCATATTTCCTTGAATTATGGAATGTTTTAGGGGTGCATAAGAAGAAGAGAGAAACTTTTAAGGTTAAGTATGAAAATGGCTCCCGGATTAGCGGCTCTTTGCGGGATGATAGATCATTTATATACGAAACATGGTGAAGGTGTTCATGCACCCGCCTCTCTGATTTTTAAAGATCTCTGAGCATCATGGTGTGTGAGAGGAGGTGGAAGATGTCTCGATCGTGATCATGATGTGACTGTCCCTATTAACGATGGTGGCGGAGGTGATGATTCTATGGTATTGGCTGATACAGACATTGACAAGATAAATGGTGATCCGGGTGTTGAGGAACCGGACTCGAGCAGGAAAAGGGATGCAACTTCTTCTATTGGCTATGACTAATACTCAACATGCTCTATCCGGTGCGGTAGCTCCCCCTAGTCCATCGGATAAGAAGGATCCAAAGAGGAACAAAACAGGAGTAAATGAGGTGGTTAATGGTCATAACAAAAACAAAAATATGTCAGCATCAGCGGGCTCCCTATAGGGGCGCCGCCGGGACTAATGAATCTTATAAGTTGGAACTGGTGGAGAGGGGGAATACCCGGGCAGTTTGAGAAATTGCAATGATCTCTTAGTCACATTCCCCCATGTTTGTATTTCTTAGTGAGACTAGGCAGAAAGCAGAGAAGAACCCGTACACATCTCGGTTTGCAAGGTTTTTCTGGTGTGGATAGTAATGGATTGAGTGGTGGACTAGCATATTTTTGGCATGAATCTTGTGTTGTTGAAATCCTGGATAGGAGAGATCATCGATGCTCTGGTGTGGTTGCATGCAGATGCTGAGCGATGGAGGATAATTTTTGTATATGCCAAACCTCTTGTTGAAAATGGTCATTTAACGTGGACCAAACTCTAGAGGCTGAAGAGTGTTAGTGACCTGCCTTGGCTTGTAATTGGTGATTTTAATGAGGCCTCATGGTACTTCGAGGATCTATCTTCTATTCCTAGACCAGAGCCTCGGATGGTGGCCTTTATAGATCCCCTGGAGGTGTGTGAACTAGTGGACTTGGGATTTTCTGAAATTCCTTTCACTTACGACAATCATCGAACAAGTATGAGCAATGTTATAGTGTGTTTGGACGCAGCGACGGCAACAAATACTTGGCCTAATATGTTCCCGCTTAATTCTGTACAACATGTGGTGTCGCCTTGTTTGGATCATGTGGCGCTGGCATTGAAAGGTGCTCCTGATTTGGGTTATCATGGCCCTAAAGCGAGACGATATGAGGTCTTCTGGGAGAGGGACACCTCGTTGCTAGATGTAATGAAAGAAGCCTGGGATTCTATGGGAGAAATTGATAATTTGGACAAACTACAGTCTACTCTTAGTAAGACCATGGCCACTCTCAGCGCATGGGGCAATAAGAATTGAAAACATTTCTAGGGAGTTATCCAAGACTCCAAGTCTCGTTCTCAGCTGGAGAGCTTATGGATATGAATGCAGACATACAAGACTTTAGAAGAATTACTAATAAGATGAACGGGTTAATCTATCTGGAGGACATGATGTGTCCACTACAAAATTGTCTCCATTCAGTGACAAAAACCCTGGTGACGAAATAGTAAACGTCGCCTAATATCATTTTCTGTGACAGTCAACCATCACCAAACGTTTTCCTCCTAGGGCAGCGCCCTTGGCAACTTTGGCGACGTTCTGGCCTGATTTGCAGCGACGTTTCTTGCCGTCACTAAGCAAGTGCATTTTCTGGGATGTTTTATGTGTAACAAAAACTATTCACTGTCACCGAAAACCTTGGACGGGTTAGTGAAGGAAATATAAATAGAAAAAAATGAGAACATGAGATTCGAACCCATGAGCTTGGGCCTCCATATGCATTACACTAAAAGGTTTACCGGTGGGCTAGCCTTTGATTAGTTATAATACACTACTGGGAAAGGGCTTATAGGTGAACCCCAAATAGTGGCGGGCGGGCCGTGGCACCCGCCACTATTAATTTTGAAAGAAAGCAGTGGAGAGTCCTAAAACACGCTCCCCGCTGCTAGGCGAGTAGTTGTGGCTGGCGAACAAGATTACCTAATCGGAGTCTGAACTATCGGGCAGGACCAACTTCGGCTGGCACTGCCTCTTTGGGGCCCGAGGAGGTTGATCCTCCTCAACATCCTCGGATGTCGCCCTCTTCTAGGGATGGGAGGAGGCGATTTCCTCCTCATCTCCATCCTCCTCCCCGTCTTGGGCGCACAGGGCCGCAGCATCTTCCGCCTTGGTGCCCGGACGGTCTCTTATGCGGAGGCCTCCCCTGGCCTCCGGCAAATCCTTCTCCCTCTTGTCCTTCTTATCTAGCGCCTTGTAAGGCACCGTGACCAGCAGTTCCTCCAGTTGGGCTGGCCGAGGATTTTCAGGCAGCGGAGCCGGACTGCTGATATTCTTGGCCTTCTCGAGCTAGCCCTATAAAGGCAACAAAAGAGACTTAAACCAAACTTTGGATAGTATAAGCACCCGAGTATACGTCGGCAAAGGGTTAATTACCTTCTTTGGGGGATTCGGGTCGTCGAAGTCGTTGTCTTCTTTCCTGGACGACACTCCTTATGAGGCTTGAACAACAGACCCACACCTTGTCATAGGTGGCGCGAAGAGATGCTACACGGTGGCCGGGTCTTCGGGCTTGTAAGGCCACATCGGACTCGCCCCCTACTAGCAGGGAAGGAGGCAGCGATGGAGCATTATCTGAACCACGTTGTTCAGTTTGGCGACAGTCTCCATCACATAGGAAACGCGTGTTTGCAGTTTCCTCACCTCGTCAGCGGATCCCCAATCGAGACCTTTCTTGGTCCATGAGGTCAATCTCGTTGGGGCCCGGATCTCAACTTGGGAGCTTTCGTCCAGGCCGCATCCCGTGGCTCTGTTATATATAACCATTCCTTCTGCCACACCTTGACAGTGTCGATGAATGAGCCCTCCGGCCATTGGACTTGCGTGAGCTTGCTGATCATGGCCCTGCCACAATCTGCCTGAGCGCCGCCGACCAACTTCAGCTTGACATTGAACACCTTCAGCCATGGGTCAAAGTGCGGCTGGACCCGCATAAGGGCCTCGCAGATGATAATGAAAGTGGAGATGTGGAGGAGGGAATTGGGGGCTAGATCACGAAAATTCGAGCCCATAGAAGAACATCAATCCCCGCACAAAGGGGTGCAGCGGGAATCCCAACCCCGAATGAAGTGGGAGAGAAAAACTACCCTCTTGCCTGGCTTGGGCGTGGGGACGACCTGGCCCTTTTGGGGGGCCCGTGAGCGACGTTGGCTGACAGGTAGCCGGCTCGCTTCAGCTCCTTGAGGTCGCTATCGATGATGATGGATGCCTCCAACTTGCCATTAGCACCGGATCCGGCCATGGCCGTCGGCGGGGAAGGTAAGTGCTGCAGAAGAGAAGCAGGGCGCTGGAGCTCTAGAGATTGGGAAAGTGACAGCGAGAGGTGGAAGAAGGCGTAGGTTGGTAACTGCAGTTGTTCCCTTTTTATAGGCCGTGGAGTGGCCAAGGGTCCCTATTTACACGCCTCTCCACTTCTCGATATGTTCCCGATGTTAAGCGCGAGTAGGGGAATCGATATCATTGATCAAATCCCCCGAAAAGCGAGGCACGATCTCTGCCTTGATTACACGTGCCATTAGAGGGGCGGCCTCGGGCCGTGCATCGAGGACTTCCAGCCGTTAGGTGTTATGATAGGATGTGACCCTTCGCCAAAAAGTTGTCAGACAAAGGCACTATTCACACCTGAGCACTTTGGCCTTCAAGGCTAAGTAAAACAAATACTCCGGATTCTGGACGCCACCGGACTCCGAGCTTACGTGGGACCAGATGGAGAACTCACCTCGCAAGCCGAAGACCGTTGGATATGCGGATGCCGGACACTAGCTCCGTTGTTGGAGGCTAGTTCGGGGGCTACTCAGGGAGTCCTAGATTAATGGGTCCTTGGGCCGCCGACCTATGGATTATGGGTCGGGCTGAAGGGCCATTATGAAGCCCAATTAAAGTATAATCCATGAACGGATAGAACATCTTCAGAGCCGTGGTTGTCCTTCAAGTCAAGATCAGGCATGATCTTTCCTTCATTGTAATCAACCTCATGTAACCCTAACCCTATCGGTGTCCATACCAACTGAAGGGCTTTCGTCTTTAGGGTTAGAGCAACACCCATCCCCCTATTCTCCTAGGGTTTAGCTCACTTGATCTCGTGGTAGATCGACTCTGTAACCATACCATACACATCAATATGATCGAGCAGGACGTAGGGTTTTACCTCCTAGAGAGGGCCCGAACCTGGGTAATACCATGTTCTTCGTCCTCTGTTCCCCATTGTTCCTAGATCCACAGCTCCTGACCCCCTACCCGAGATCCGCCGATTCTAACACCGACATTCACTGTCACTGAAAATCTTGGACGAGTTAGTGAAGGAAATGTAAATAGAAAAAAAATCGAGACCATGAGATTCGAACCGATGAGCTTGGGCCTCAGTATGCATTAGACTTAGAGGTTTACAGTTGGGCTAGCCTTTGATTAGTAATAATACACTACTGGGAAAGGGCTTATAGGTGAACCCCAAATAGTGACGGGCGAGGCGTGGCACCCGCCACTGCTAATTTTGAAAGGAAGCAGTGGTGTGTCATAAAACACGCTCGCCACTGCTAGACGAGTAATTGTGGCAGGCGGCGAAGATTACCCACCACAGCTGCGTGTTTTCTAATTTCTTCCCGATTGGCAAGCTACTGTGGCGGATGATGTTCGGTGCCCGCCACAGTTCACTTGCACACATGTGGCTGGCAGCTTTAATCACCGGCCACAACTATATTTGGGCAGCCATGTGCCAACCGTTTAAAAAAAAATCAGACCACGGGTGGCGGGTTTTAGCAGTCGCCCGACACAGCTATATCTGGTCACGTTGCCACCTCCCACACTTAACTTGGGTGGCGGGAAACTCCTCGCGCACGTCACCGCTCTACGAGATATTACCTACCCCTCATGCCACTTGAATCTCATTCTAGACCCAAACCCTTTCTCCCTTCCTCTCTCGTCGCCGCCAACGTCGTGGCGTCGTTCGTTGCCACCGGCGAGGTTGCGGCCCGTCACCTCGAGCGAGGAGCCAATCTTCCCCGTCACCCGCGTCGTCCGTCCCCGCCTTGAAGTTCGTCGACGTCCTTGTGCAAAGCTATCTCGAACTACTTCCCCGTGACCATCACCTGTGCCTTCCTCCGCATCCAACGCTGTCCTCGTCTCCGTCGAACTCGCCGTCCACTGACGCCTATGACATCGACCTCTGCCTCGTACAGCGACCCATCCGACTCCGGCCCCGTAGGCACACCTCCCTCCTCTCTGTCAATGGTACTTGTGGTATGGGCTTCTCTCTCTCTCTCTCTCTCTCTCTCTCTCTCTCTCTCTCTCTATTAGTGTAGTTAAAATGTACATCATATGGATAAAAATCTAGTACGACATTTTATTACTGTAGCTAAAGTTTGTTGTATGATGTATCACTGAATCTTCATAAGTGAATGTCTCAAAATTAATTGTGTGTGCTATACCAAAAGTACTACATATGGAGCCTGGAAGACAAACTCGAACAAGGGACGCCACCATCAGCCCAAGCACTAGACCACTGAACGACTGGTACCGTTGACAGAACAAGCCGCCGATACGCTATTGTCACCGCTCTCCTATCAGAGATGGCTTGATCTTGTCCCTAAGGACCAATGTGCATGTGCCCCTAAGGACCAATGTCATGGAGCCATAGTCGTCGGATTGAACCCTTGAATAGATCTGAAGCAACTGACACCAAATCTCGTCGTCGCGCATACATGACGAGATACCCTAATTTTGCTGGCCCAAGGAAACGACACGAATCTATGCCAGAGCTCCGTCTACTATGTCAAGATGAACAAAATTGAGAAGGATCGGAGCCTGGAAGACAAACTCAAACAACAGGCGTCACCATCAGCCCGAGCACCGCACCCGCGACGAATAAAACCCCAAACTGAACTACTAGCCGGAGCGAAGGCACCGAGATTCCCCTCTCCACCATTGGCCACCAGAGCGGCAAGAAGAGGGGTGGAGAATTCACAAGCTTACCGATGAATCTTGGAGCGGAGAGTTTACCTTTTTGTCGTTCGGTTGGAGAGATACCCTTCACATACCTCGGTCTCGCATTGGGCACCACCAGGCCAATAGTGCTTGCTCTCACGTCGTCGGTCGATAGAATGAAGCGTAGGTTATTCACAACCATCAATCTCATTTCTCAAGGTATTAAGCTCTAGTTGGTGAACTCTTTATTTTCTCCCATTGAGGTGTATAGTATGCATGCCATTAGATTCGACCATAATTCGTTGGACATTTGGGCAAGATGAAGAGATGTTGCCTACGGCGGTAGAAGTACGGAAGAGATACCTCATGGTTTGTAAACCAAAATATAAGTAGGTTTTGGACCTCAAAAAGACAAACTCGAACAACAGGCGTCGCCATCAGCCCGAGCACCGCACCCGCGACGAATAAAACCCCAAACTGAACTACTAGCCGGAGCGAAGGCACCGAGATTCCCCTCTCCACCATTGGCCGCCAGAGCGGCAAGAAGAGGGGTGGAGAATTCACAAGCCTACCGATGAATCTTGGAGCCGAGAGTTTACCTTTTTGTCGTTCGGTTGGAGAGATACCCTTCACATACCTCGGTCTCCCATTGGGAAGCACCATGCCAATAGTGGTTGTTCTCATGCCGCCGGTCGAGAGTGGAGCGTAGGTTATTGACGACCATCAGTCTCATTTCTCAAGGTATTAAACTCTAGTTGGTGAACTCTTCATTTCTCCCCTTGAGGTCTATAGTATGCATGCCATTAGAATTCGACCATAATTCATTGAATATTTGAACAAGATGAAGAGATGTTGCCTACGGCGGTAGAAGTACGGAAGAGATACCTCATGGTTTGTAAACCAAAATATAAGTAGGTTTTGGACCTCAAAAAGATAAAATAAAATAAAATATGTTATTAACAAAAGCAACTTTAAATCATATTTTAAAAAAGACTAACGCCATTTCACACTTCTGGCCCCCCTCATGCACGACTTAACAGCAACTTAAGGTGACAGGCCCACGGCCTGACCCCGCCAGAAGTATGTTGTGACTGCTTTTTGCCTCAACAGACTTATTGAAACCGAAAATCCTACACTTACGGAAAGTGTGCTACGGACTGATTTCACGGGAAGATGTGTCCACCTCTCCATCATGAATTCACCCCTCCTTGATTATAGCTGACCCCACCCCTTGATTTTAACTAGGCCATGTCAGTCCGTAACTTCCTTTCCGTGCTAAATGGCCTGTAGATGTAGCAAAGCTCTATTGGAACAGCTTTGCGTCATCGGAAAGTATTTTTCAAATACGTATGAATCATTTTTCAAATACCTGTTCAATATTTTGCGAATCTGTTTTTGAAGAGTATTATTGTAATATTTTAAAGTATAAAGAAAAGTACAAAAATAATGCAAAAAAGAGAGCAGAACAAAAAAAACAGTCGTGGCCTCGCACGCGATTGGGACGACCCATCTCGGGCTGCCCCCGACGCGAGGGTTCCCCCTCTCTCGCTTGAAGCAAGAAACAGGGTGCCCTGCTGCGTCCGGCGGCGAACACGCTGGTGCATGGAGACGATGTACACCATCTTGTCGAACGTCGGAGCAGGCCAACGCCCTGTGTGTGCAACACGCTCGTGCATGCCAGACGGGGAGATCCTAGGACAGGGCTGGGTGGCATGGCTGCTCAACCGGGTTGTGACATCGTTCGACGAGGCCAGCGTGATGGACAAATTCGAGCCATGGCCCAGGACCCCAGTTTCGTGTGCTTGCCCACATTCCTGGTTGCCGCTCATGACATTGTTCATGGGGAAATCGCCGCGGGAATAACTTCAGGGAGGGTGCCGTCTGGAGTTGTGCGGGGAACAAGTTGGATGGGAAGGCGACGGTGTACAAAGGCAAGGCGGAAGGGGGGGTAGGCGCTTGCTAAGCTCGAACGCCAATTAGCTCATGAGCGGTTGATGGATGTGTGCCTTGCCGAGACACTGAGTGTGCATGCCACATCATGGTCGTCACCAACGCACAGGTTGCTGGTGACTGAGTTGAGCGTATGACCGAGTTGAACCATTTTTCTTCTCCTTTTTTCTATCCTTGTTTTCTTTCTTTGTCATGAAGAATGACAAAGTTCCATATTCAATAGGTGGAAAAACCATGACACCATTGGGACAGGATCTTCAAATAGAGAACATGGGCTTAAGAATCACCTCGATCGGAGTTAGGAGCGAAAAGTTGTGAAGGTTTTACACCCCAGGTACCAATCTGCAATTAAAGTAATTACACATCGGTCCCCGGCAGTTTTCCAACGAAAAGATTTTTGAGATAAAAATCCATCAAAAAGAATAACGGGCCCGTGCTAGGCTAAAAGTAACGGGGCACAACCGTCGTTATCCACCCTCAAGCCGTTTTTTTTCTTTTCCCCGTTCTGGTTTTCTTTCTTTTCTTTTTTCTACTCTATTTTCTACATTTTTTTGTTTTACTTCCCTGTTTTTCTGTTCTTTTTTATTTTTTCTTCTCTATTTTTTGTATTTCTTTTCTTTTCCTTTTCACTCTACATTTTTTCATATGTCAAAACCATTATTTTAGTAAGTGGTCAATGTTTTTTGTATACACGTTCAACATTGTCCGAACATTTATTCAATATTTTTTTTAAATACTTGTTCAACATTTTTCAAATAGATGTTCAAAAAATTTCAAATACTCGTTGAACATTTTCAATTACTTGTTCAACATTTTTTAATACTTATGATATATTTTTCAAATATCTGTTCAACATTTTTGCGAATCTGTTTTGAAGAGTATTTTTGTAATATTCTAAAGTATAAAGAAAAGTACAAAATAAAGCAAAAAAGAGAACAAAAAATAACGGGCCGTGCCCTTGCGCGCGACTGGGCTGACCCATCTGGGGCTTCCCTCGACGCGAGGGTTCCCCCTCTCTCGCTTGAAGCGAGAAACAGGGGTGCCCTGTTGCGTCCGACGGCTAACACGCTGGTGCATGGAGACGACGTACAACATCTTGTCGGATGTTAGAGCAGGCCAACGTCCTGTGCATGCAACACGCTGGTGCATGCCAGCCGGGTAGATCCTGGGCAAGGCTAGGTGGCATGGCTGCTCAACTGGGTCGTGACGTCATTCGACGAAGCCAGCGTGACGGGATAAGTTCGCACCATGGCCCAGGACCCCAGCTTCGTGTTCCTGCCCACATTCCTGGTTGCCGCTCATGGCGTTGTTCACGGGGAGCTCGTCGCGGGAATAACTTTAGGAGGGGCGCCATCCGGAGTGGCACGGGAAACAAGTTGGCTGGGAAGGCAACGATGTACAAGGGCAAGCGGAAGGGGGGATGGTTGGTGCTTGCTAAGCTCGAACGCCAATTTAGCCGACGAGCGGTTGATGGTTGTGTGCCTCGCCGAGACGCCGAGTGTGCATGCCACATCATGGTCATCACCAACGCGTAGGTCGCCGGTGACCAAGTTGAGCGTGTGACTGAGTTGAACCTTTTCTTATCTTTTTTCCATTCTTGTTTTCTTTCTTGTGATGAAGAATGACAAAGTGACATGTTCAATAGGTGGAAACACCATGACACCATTGGGACAGGATCTTCAAATAGAGAAAATGGGCTTAAGAATCACCTCGATCGGAGTTGGCAGCGAAAAGTTGTGAAGGTTATACAACCCAGGTACCAATCTGCAATTAATGTAATTACACATCGGTCCCCAACAGTTTTCTAGCGAATAGATATTTTGAGATAAAAATCAAGCAAAAAGAATAACAGGCCCGCGCTAGGCTAAAAGTAACGGGGCACAACCGTCGATGTCCGACCGCAACTACTTGGGCTGGCCTGTTAGCGCGATAACGCAGAAGCTGCCCAGAGGCTTGAAGGATCTCTCGCTGAAGGAACCTAGGTCTCTCGGATAGTTGCTACGATGCTAGCCAGTGGGTCTGTCGTGATTTCATGATGAAACTATAGGTCACGACCTACTTGTGATAAAAGAGCCAGTTTTCTCCACCCTTTTTTGTTTCATTTATTCATTTTCTCCTAGTTTTTTGTTTTCTTTTGTTTCTTTTCTTTTTTTGCTTTTTTATTCTTTTTGCATTTGTTTCTTTGGTTTATTTTTCATTTTATTTTTCCTTTGGTTTATTTTCTTTCTCTTTTGGTTCTACTTTTTGGTTTTTATTCTACATCTTTTATATGCCAACAATATTTTTGTAATACATGTGTAACATTTTCCAGTAGAAAATCAACATTTTTTCAAATACAAGATTAAAAAAATACATGGTCAACATTTTTCCTATGCACACTTTTAACAAATTCAAATGCTTGATTAACATTTTTCAAATAGAAAATTTACATTTTGGTCAGAAAAAATCTATGCAGATTGAACATTTGTTAAATGCTTTATTAACTTTATTTAAATGCAACATTAACATGTTTTAACACATAGTTAACATTCTTTCTTAAACACATATAATGTTTTTCAAATACTTCATTTTTTCATGCATGATGTACATTTTTCTACACACATTTAAAAAGTTTCAAATACTTGTTCATTATACACATGACCAATAAAATTCATCATTTTTTAACACATGGTCAATATTTTTTCTATACAGATTTAACATTTTCCAAATGCTTGATTAACATTTTTCAAATACTTGTTCAAGATTTTTTTAAATGCTTGATAAATGTTTTTGTAAACACATAATCAAATTGTTTCATACACATTTTATTTTTTTGTATACATTTTTCGTATACATGATAAATATTTTCTCTATACACATTTAACATTTTTCAAATGTTTTATGTAGAGGAATTTTTGTAATATATTTAGTTAGAATATTTGGAAGTTTAAAGAAAAGTAAAAAAAAGAAACCAAAAAACTTAAAAAAATATGAAGAAAAAAGACGAGGTTGTTGTTCCACGGGCCTCGGCCGGCCCAACTCGCGCCATCCTTCAGCGAGGGTTCCCTCTGTCTCGCGTGAAGCGAGAGATAGGGGGCGCCCAGAGGAAGTGCGTTTTCCTGTGGGTAAAGCGGACACACATGGTTGCGCGACCGGGGTTGATAATGTGAGCCGCCGACGGATGGGGCCTGCCTGTCGGATTTGAGCCTGGCGTCGTCGTCCACCTCACGCCTGACGGCGCAGTCAATGCCGACAGCGACAGCAAAGTGTAAATTTCATGCTTGGTTAGCCATCCAAGGAAGATGCAACACGGCTGATGTACTTCTGAAGAAAGGTTGGCCTCACACACACCCATATGCAAGTTGTGCAACACCCAGCAAGAAACAGCCCTGCACTTATTTGCCCAATGCAGTTACACTCGAATGATCTTGGAGGACATAATTCGGCGTTTCAGTGTACCCATGGACGCGCCGATCACCACTGAACCAAACCTCGAAGACTAATCGTCTATCCTATTACTGAACTAATCGTCTATCCTATTACATGACCGCCATCCAAACCGGTTGAAAATATCCCGTGCTACCATCTCCCACCGGATAGATCCAGTAACCAAACACTTCCTGGCCTCCGTTAGAGTGAGTAACGACCACATGCGGATTAGCGCAGTGGCTCAGAATAAAACCTGCAAAAAATGAATATTTGTTGTTCTGTTAAAAGCCAAATCATTTCTGTAGTTCCAAATTGCCCAACAAAGCACATACTCCTACGCGAATGTGTCTAGCTGTTTCGGACTCTATCCCAACAAGCCACGTTCCAAATAACGTACTGACAGAATTCGGAGGAATAATGTTAAAGACAATGTGCACCGTCTGCCAGAAAACTTTGGCCAACGGGCAATCAAAGAAAAGGTGTTTGATGGTTTCAGCCCGATCACAAAAACTAAACCTAGTAGATCTTGTCCAGTTGCGCTTAACCAAGTTATCCTTAGTTAATATGACTTGTTTATGTACAAACCACATAAACACTTTAATTTTCAAAGGAACTTTGACTTTCCAAACATATTTGGAACTAGGAATGGCGCTAGAGTTGATGACATCGATATACATCGATTTAACTATGAACTCTCCAGACCTAGTAAGCTTCCAGCACAACTGATCGGACTGATGAGATAACTGAACCTCCATCAGTCTACTCACCAAATGAAGCCACGCTTCCCACCTGTTGCCAACAAGCGTCCTCCTGAACTGAATATTAAGGGGGATGGACTGCACAATCGTTGCAACAAAAGCCTCACGTCGTTGAACAATACTATACAGGACGGATACTGCAGCGCCAGCAGCGTTTCTCCAAGCCAAGTATCCTCCTAGAAGCGCGTGGTAGTGCCATTACCGACTATAAACTTTGTCCTATTAAAGAAGGCTGCTTTGACTCTCATAAGTCCCTTCCAAAAAGGCAAGTTAGTCGGTCTCACTGTCACCTGGGACAAAGTTTTGGACTGCAAATACTTACTACGGAGAATCTGCGCCCATGTGGCCTCAGTCTCAATTGATAACTTATACAACCACTTACTGAGAAGACATATGTTCTTGACTTCAAGATTCTCAATGCCAAGGCCCCCTGGTCCTTTGGTCGACAGATGATATCCCATTCCGCCAGTCTATATTTTCTCTTTAGTTCATCACTCTGCCAGAAGAATCGGGATCGATAGAAGTCCAGCCTTTTCCTAACACCAACTGGGACTTCGAAGAAGGACAAGAGAAACATAGGCATACTCGTGAGCACCGAATTAATAAGAATCAAGCGGCCTCTGTATGACATGAGTTTTCCCTTCCAGCAACTCAGTTTCTTCTCAAACCAATCCTCGATATACTTTCATTCTCTGTTTGTCAGCTTACGATGGTGAATGGGTGTACCTAAGTACGTGAAAGGTAATGTCCCCAATTCGCATCCAAACAATTGCCTATAAGCCTCTTGTTCATCATTGGCTCTACCAAAACAGAACAACTCGCTTTTATGAAAGTTAATCTTCCATCCGATCAATTGTTCAAATAAGCATAACACCAGCTTCATATTTTTTGCTTTTGCCAAGTTGTGCTCCATAAAGATGATCGTATCATCAGCGTACTGCAGGATGGACACACCTTCATCAACTAGATGAGGCACCAAGCCACCCACCTGACCGTCCTCCTTTGCCCTACCTATCAAATTGCCAACATATCAACCACAATGTTGAATAGAATAGGAGTCTGTCTCAGGCCCTTGTGCATCTGGACATAATGACCTATGTCATCATTGCCTTTAATTCCAACACTCCCTTTTTGCGTGAAAGATTCTATCTGGCGTCGCCAGGCTTCATCAAAACCCTTCATGTGTAATGCCTGTTGAAGGAAAGGCCATTTTACTTTATCGTACGCTTTCTCGAAATCCACCTTAAAAACAACTCCATCTAGTTTTTTCGTGTAAATCTCATGGAGCGTTTCATGAAGGACCACAACCTATTCTAGGATGTTCCTGTCAGGCATGAAAGCAGTTTGGGAATGTTGTACCACAGAATGCGCAATCTGCGTGAGCCTATTAGTCCCAACCTTGGTAAAATTTTTGAAACTGACATTAAGAAGACAGATAGGCCTGAATTGCTCAATTCTCACAACCTCTGTTTTCTTAGGAAGCAGGGTTATCGTTCCAAAATTCAGTTGAAAAAGCTGAAGCTGTCCAGAGAGAAAATCATGGAACAACGGCAACAAACCCCCTTAATAATATGCCAGCACTTCTTATAGAACTCTGCCGGAAAACCATCTGGGCCGGGAGCCTTATTATTTTTCATCAGCGAGATGGCCTCAAACACCTCTTTCTCAAAGAAAGGAGCAGCCAAAATATCATTCCGAACAACATTAAGTTGACGAACATCCTCAATCCTAGACTCATCCAGAGAAACACAGTTATCCTCTGGAGGCCCAAACAACTGCTTGTAATACTCTGTAATGTATAATTTTAGGTTCTCCTATCCTAAAATCGTTCCTTCATCTTGTTCAAGCTGAAAGATCCTCTTCTTTCTGTGTTTGCCATTGGCGATCATGTGAAAGAATTGAGTGTTCGCGTCCCCAAGACAACTCGTCGGACCTTGGCCCGCAGCGCCCACTTTAATTCCTCTTCACGAAGAAGCTCTTTTAATCTCATCTCCGCGTCAAGCTTGGCATGAAGCTTCAAGGCCGGCAGAACCGTGGTTTCTGCTTTTACATCTAGGGACTGAATAAGGGTAAGGAGCCTTTCCTTTTCGACCTTATAAATCCCACTAAGATGCTTGGCCCACCCACGTAGGAAACTTCTCAAGTACCTGATCTTATTCTGCCAACGCTCAAGCGCATTCCTACTTCCTGCATCCTTAGCCCATTCCCTGGCTACGAGATCAAAGAAGCCGTCTCGTTCAAACCAAGCAAGCTCGAACAAAAACGATTTTTTTTCCCAAGTGGGTAGCCTCACCAGAGTCTAGAAATAAAGGCGTGTGGTCAGAAATACCACGGGAAAGTGCCTGAACTGTTACAAAGGGAAACTTCTGTTCCCATTTGATGCTAGCCAGTACTCGATCCAACTTTTCAAACGTCGGATTTGGCAACGCGTTAGCCCAGGTAAACTTTCTTCCCGAAAGGTCTATCTCTCTCAGATCCAAGCTTTCAATGATAGTATTAAACATGAACGACCATCTCTCATCAAAGTTATCATTGTTCTTCTCCTCACGCCTTCTAATAATGTTGAAATCACCCCCCACCAGGATAGGAAGCTGCTCAGAGCCGCAAATCCTAACCAGCCCAGCCAAGAACTCAGGTTTTAATTTGGGCTATGCGGCACCATATACCGCCACCAGAGCCCAATTAAACCTGTCGGCCTTCGACCGCACCCGAAACTTAACTGCAAAGTGTCCCATCACCACACTTTGGACTTCGAGCGAATCGCATCTAACTCCGAGTAAGTCCCACCCGATCTTCCTCTCGGCGGCACACAATGCCAGTCAAAATCAATACCTCTCGATAAAGTATTGAGAAATTGTGGCGAAAAATTATCCAGTTTCCGACAATGCAATAAAATCCAGCCTATGCTCGATAGACGCCTCTGCAAGAAACCTTATTTTAGCCAAGTCTTTCAGACCTCTGCTATTCCAAAAGATTCCTTTCATATTTCGTCATGAAATTTGTGACGCCCCCGATTCAATCATACACTAATCATACACGCAAACGTGTACGGTCAAGGTCAGGGACTCACGGGAAGATATTACAACACAACTCTAAAATAAGATAAGTCATACACGCATCATAATACAAGCCAGGGGCCTCGAGGGCTCGAATACAATTGCTCGATCATAGACGAGTCAGCGGAAGCAACAATATCTAAGTACAAACATAAGTTAAACAAGTTTGCCTTAAGAAGGCTAGCACAAACTGGGATACAGATCGAAAGAGGCACAGGCCTCCTGCCTGGGATCCTCCTACACTACTCCTGGTCGTCGTCAGCGGCCTGCACGTAGTAGGCACCTCCGGTGTAGTAGGAGTAGTCGTCGACGGTGGCGTCTGGCTCCTGGGCTCCAACATCTGGTTGCGACAACCAGGAAGAAAGGAAAGGGGGGAAAGGGGGAGAAAAGCAACCGTGAGTACTCATCCAAAGTACTCGCAAGCAAGGAACTACACTACATATGCATGGGTATATGTGTAAAGAGGCAATATCGGTGGACTGAACTGCAGAATGCCAAAATAAGAGGGTGATAGCTAGTCCTATCGAAGACTACGCTTCTGGCAGCCTCCATCTTGCAGCATGTAGAAGAGAGTAGATTGAAGTCCTCCAAGTAGCATTGCATAGCATAATCCTACCCGGCGATCCTCCCCTCGTCGCCCTGTGGAAAAGCGATCATCGGGTTGTCTATGGAACTTGTCTGGGTGTGTTTTATTAGGTATCCAGTTCTAGTTGTCACAAGGTCAAGGCACAACTCTGGGTCGTCCTTTTACCGAGGGACACGGCTATTCAAATAGATTAACTTCCCTGCAGGGGTGCACCACATAACCCAACACACTCGATCCCATTTTGCCGGACACACTTTCCTGGGTCATGCCCGGCCTCGGAAGATCAACACGTCGCAGCCCTACCTAGGCACAACAGAGAGGTCAGCACGCCGGTCTAAATCCTCTGGCGCAGGGGTCTGGGCCCATCGCCATTGCACACCTGCATGTTGCGAGGGCGGCCGGAAGCAGAACTAGCCCCATTAATACAAGAGCAGGCTTACGTTCCAATCCGGCGCGCGCCGCTCAATCGCTGACATCACGAAGGCTTCGGCTGATACCACGACGTCAAGTGCCCATATCTTTCCCGCATAGTTGGTTAGTGCGTATAGGCCAGTGGCCAGACTCAGATCAAATACCAAGATCTCATTAAGCGTGTTATTTTGAAGTAACCGCGAACGCCGACCAGGGCCAGGCCCACCTCTCTCCTAGGTGGTCTCAACCTGCCCTGTTGCTCCACCACATAGTAACGGTTGGGGGCCGTCAAGAACCCAGGCCCACCTCTACCAGGATTGAGCCACCTGTCCTTTCAGCCCCCACGTCGGGATCACTTGCAGGTACTCAACAAGCAGACCCGACTTTAGTCAACATCTGTATAGTATGTATATATGATTATATGTATAGTATATACCCGTGATCACCTCCCGAGTGATCACGGCCCGATAGTATAGCAAGGCAGACTGACAAGAATGTAGGACCACAGATGATAAACTAGCATCCTATACTAAGCATTTAGGATTGCAGGTAAGGTATCAACAGATGTAGCAACAATGACAAGCTATGCATCAGAATAGGATTAACGGAAAGCAGTAACATGCTACACTACTCTAATGCAAGCAGTATAGAGGAGAATA
>NC_041393.1:761093521-761123919 GCF_002162155.2 Triticum dicoccoides | reverse complement strand
CTTGCCTGGTTGCTCTGGCAAGAAGAAGGGGTCGTCGTCGATGTAGTCAATCACAGGGGTATCGACAACGGTCTCGGAGCCTACCGGAAAGGAGTAACGGAGGGGGAACACAATAAATAACAGAGCAATCAAATGTAACACAAAGCAAGACGCGGCAATACATTGTGCTAGGGGTGACCTAACGCAAGGATAGGTGATACTGGTGAAGGGGGGGAACATCCGAGAAAGTATCCCCGGTGTTCCGCGTTTTCGGACATATGAACCGGAGGGGGAAAGTTGTGTGTTTTCTATGCTAGGGATGTGTGGCGGATGAACGGGCTGCGTATCCGGATTCGTCTCGTCGTTCTAAGCAACTTTCATGTACAAAGTTTTTCCATCTGAGCTACAGTTTATTTTATATTAATTCTTAAAGTTTTAAATCATTTTATAAATTATTATTATTAAATTAATTCAATATTAGTATTATTGCATCAGCATGACTTCAGCATGACGTCAGCAGTCAACAGAGGTGTTGACTGGTCAAACTGACGTGTGGGTCCCGCATGTCATACTCTGTTAACTAATTAACCAAATTAATTAGTTTAATTAACAGATTAGTTAGGTTAGTTAATTAATTATGTTAATTAGACATGATTAATTAAGTTAATTAGTTTAGTTAATTAATTAATTAAATTTATATTCATTATTAGTATTTTTATTTCTTCTTCTTCTTTTTTAAATCGTTCTGGGGGCTGGGGCCCCACTGTCATAGGCCCTATGGGCCTTAGCGGGCGCCAGTGTTATCGGGTTCGGGCGCAATGGGTGCCCACCACCCGCTCATTCAGGCGCACGCCCAGGGGTGGCACAGGGGCACAGCCAGGCGCGCGTGTGGGCTCGGCCAGGGGCGCGTGTGAGCGCGGCCATGCGGCGGTGAGCACGAGCGGCGGCCGGAGCTTGCTAGTGTGGCAACATGCGAATGCGTGCGGGACGGCGCGGGCGCGCGCGGCACGAGGCCACGGTCGTGAGCGCATGCGCATGGGAGACAGGAGGAGGAGAGGGGGAGGCAGAGGCTCACGGGGGGCCGTAGGGAAAGGGCAGTGGGCTCGGGGAGGAGTCGGGGTGGTCCGTCGAGGCGGCACCGGCGACGGGGACGGGGAGCGCCGGCGACGGAGAGGACGACGGTGATGGCGTTCATCGATGGGTCGCGGGGACGAACGGCGGGGTAGAGGCGGGGCGACGAACGGCGGCACCAGGGCGATGCGGTCGGGGCGGCGCCAGTAGGGAGATGAGGGAGCGAGGTGGAGCGCGACGGGGTCCACAGGCTGGAGGGAGGACTCCGGGCGGCGGCGGGCGGCGTCTTGGCGGCGGGGTTGGTCAAGCCCCCGATCCAGATCGGATCGAGAGGGGGGAAGAGGGACGAGAGAGTGGGGTGGGGATCGTGCGGGGGAGGAGTGGGGTGATTCGGGGGTTAGGGTTTGGGGTACGAGGCTATATAGGCCAGGGGAGGTTTGGTGGGCCAGTTGGGCTGGCCAGCTAGGCCGGAGCCCAGTGAAGGGGGGTTCCCTTTCCCTTTTTGTTTGTTTGTTTTGTTTTCTTTTACTTTTTCTTATTTTTCTTTTCTGTTTTCTTTTAGTTCCTAATTATTTTGGTTTTAATAAAATACCAAAGTGGCACCTAAATTGATGTTACAACTTATGTCACAACCACAAAAAGTTTCATCCCATAATAATATAGTTTAGTATTTTAAAAAATATAAAAGGAATTTAATTAATGGTTTTAGCTACTAATTTAATTAGTTTAGTGTATTTAAACATATTATAAAGACTTGGTTTCTCCACCAATATATCTTATGAATTATTTGTCACAATAAGAACATTTTTGTTTTGACTTTTGAAAACTTTAATTGTTTGACTTGTTTTTGAATTTGGATTTTGAATCGTTTTTTAACTAACCTGAGATTAGCAACAGTAATCGAGGTGACGTGTCATCATTAGCAAAGATTACTCTAGCTTGATTATCCGGGCGTCACAAATTTTTTTAGCCGTACGGATCCTAGCACTCCTACGCACTGCGGAAGCCGGGTAGATCTTCCGCTTCCACTTGCGTTTAGGTTTGTCCTGACACTCCAAGCGGTACTCACAACCAGGCTCAGAGGATCTAACCACGACATTCTCAGATGTATCATCCTCCTCCTCAGACTCGGGTAGGGGTGGTATAAGATCCGCACAAAAATTATCGAGCACCCTGACCCCCAAAGCATCAAAATTGGAATCATTCATGGGTTTAACCGCTGCTAAGTTATGAATCATCTCTAAAGCCGCTCTGCCTCTAAATCCAGGATATCATTAACGGAATTTGAAATTTCACTATAATTACTACCTAGTGAAACTCCTAATTGGTTTGCATTATTAATAATCTCATCATTAGAAAAATGCAAAATGGAATTAGAGGTATTAACCGACATACCAGTATTGACCTCAACTTCACGAAGCTTGGCCTCCCTCATGGCGCACCGCTGCTGTATGTTATCAACCTCCGGATGATCCTGGAGACGGCAGCTCAACCGTCGCCCCTCAGAGACCGGATCCGGAATCCCTCCAAACACAATAGCCTCCTCCCGAGTGACCCTGCTAGCGGGAGCGCCTGAAAGCGGTGGGTTATACGTCTCCGTCGTATCTATAATTTTTGATTGTTCCATGCCAATATTATTCAACTTTCATATACTTTTGGCAACTTTTGTACTATTTTTTGGGACTAACATATTGATCCAGTGCCCAGTGTCAGTTCCTTGCATGTTTTATGTTTCGCAGAAACCCAATATAAACAGAATCCAAACGGGGTAAAAACGGACGGAGAATTATTTTGGAATATTTGGGATTTTCCGGAGGAATAATCAACGCAAAACGATGCCCGAGGTGGCCAGGAGATAGGGGGGCGCTCCCTCCCCCCTGGGAGCACCTGGCACTCTCCTGGGCCACCCGTAAGGCGGTTGACACTCTTATTTTGCCGCAAGAAATATAATTTTATGAGAAAAAACTGGGCGAAAGATTCACCCCAATCGGAGTTACGGATATCTTGATATAAAAGAAACGGTGAAGGGGAAGAATCTGAGAACGCAGAAACAGAGAGATAGATCCAATCTCGGAGGGGCTCTCGCCCCTCCCACGCCATGGGAGCCAAGGACCAGAGGGGAAACCCTTCTCCCATCTAGGGAGAAGGTCAAGGAAGAAGAAGAAGAAAGGGGGCTCTCTCCCCCTTGCTTTCGGTGGCGCCGGAACGCCGCCGGGGGCCATCATCATCACCACGATCTACACCAACACCTCCGCCATCTTCACCAACATCTCCATCACCTTCCCCCATCTATATTCAGCGGTCCACTCTCCCGCAACCCGCTGTACTCTCTACTTGAACATGGTGCTTTATGCTTCATATTATTATCCAATGATGTGTTGCCATCCTATGATGTCTGAGTAGATTTTCGTTGTCCTACCGGTGATTGATGAATTGCTACGATTGGTTTGAATTGCATGTTTTATTATTGGTGCTATCCTATTGTGCCCTCCGTGTCGCGCAAGCATGAGGGATTCCCGCTGTAGGGTTTGCAATCTGTTTATGATTTGCTTATGGTGGGTGGCGTGAGTGACAGAAGCACAAACCCGAGTAAGTAGGTTGTTTGCGTATGGGATAAAGGGGACTTGATAATTTAATGCTATGGTTGGGTTTTACCTTAATGATCTTTAGTAGTTGCGGATGCTTGCTAGAGTTCCAATCATAAGTGCATATGATCCAAGAAGAGAAAGTATGTTAGCTTATGCCTCTCCCTCAAATAAGATTGCAATAGTGATTATCGGTCTAGTAAAGTAGTCAATTGCTTAGGGACAATTTCACAACTCCTACCACCACTTTTCCACACTCGCTATATTTACTTTATTGCTTCTTTATCTAAACAGACCCTAGTTTTTATTTACGTGCTCTTTATATTCTTGCAAACCTATCCAACAACACCTACAAAGTACTTCTAGTTTCATACTTGTTCTAGGTAAAGCAAACGTCAAGTGTGCGTAGAGTCGTATCAGTGGCCGATAGGACTTGAGAGAGTATTTGTTCTACCTTTAGTTCCTCGTTGGGTTCGACACTCTTACTTATCGAAAGAGGCTACAACTATCCCGTATACTTGCAGGTTATCAAGACCTTTTTCTGGCGCCGTTGCCGGGGAGTCATACCGTGGGGTGAATATTCTCATGTGTGCTTGTTTGCTTTATCACTAAGTAATTTTCGTTTGTTGTTCTTAGTTGTTTTCTATCTTTAGTTATGGGTAGGAAACACAAAATACCAAAAAAATAGTTGTACCTACTGGACCAATGGTTGAAGAACCACTCAAAATCTATCACACTCCTGAAGCTTTTTACTTGGATCATCTTCGATCCCTTTGTGCTTGTGCTGAAACCCCCACTAGCTTAGTTGAGGGAAAATCTTTAGATGAGCATGCTTGTTTTGTGCGACACCGTATATCTGAAAAAGAGAAAATTTTACTGGATCAAATTCATCGCTTGCAATGCTATGCTTGGAATTATTGTGAAATATATGATGTTACTTGTTGTTCTGAAAACCCTAAGAAACACCTCCCCTACCAATGTGAGTTTAATGATGGAATCGTATCTTCGTATGCTAAGGGTGTTTATAATTACTATGATGTTCAACAAATTGAAGAATTTGTTGCTTTTAAGGGTTCATATGAAATTTCTTCTTTGATTGAAAAGTATGATGCCACTCTTTAAAAATCTGAAAATTTTGCCATACTTGAATATTGTTATGATAATTATGCTTCTAATGCCTATGTTAAACTATATATGAGAAATTCTCCGCTGTCCAAGAAGAGACTAATATTTTGCAGGAAGCTATGGAAGAAGAAATTTATGAAACTGTGAGCTCATTGGATGAAAAAAATGATGAGGAGAGCGAAGAACAAAAGGAGGAAGAGCGGATTGATCACCCGTGCCCACCTTCTAATGAGAGTAACTCTTCAACTCATACATTGTTTAATTCCCCTTCGTGCTTACCGAAGGATGATTGCTATGATGATTGCTATGATCGCGTTGATTCTCTTGAAGTATCCCTTTTTGATGATGCTTGCTATGCTTGTGGCCAAGATGCCAATATGAATTATGCTTATGGAGATGAACTTGCTATAGTTCCTTATGGTAAACATGAAATTGTTGCTATTGCACCCACGCATGATAGTCCTATTACCTTTTTGAATTCTCCAAACTACACTATATCGGAGAAGTTTGTGCTTATTAAGGATTATATTGATGGGTTGCCTTTTACCGTTGCACATGATAATTTTGATAGATATAATATGCATGTGCTTGCTGCTCCTACTTGCAATTATTATGAAATAGGAACTATATCCCCGCCTCTTTATGTTTCCAATATGATAAAATTGCAAGAAACTGCTTATACTATGCATTGGCCTTTACTTGGTGTGCATGAATTGTTCTTTTATGACATGCCGATGCATAGGAAGAGAGTTAGACTTCGTCATTGCTTGATATATGTTACTTTGTGCTCACTACTATAAATTACAAACCATTGTTAATTAAAATTGGCTTTGATATACCTTGGGATCCGGGTGGATTCATTACTTGAGCACTAAATGCCTAGCTTAATGGCTTTAAAGAAAGCGCTGCCAGGGAGACAACCCGGAAGTAATAGAGAGTCATTTATTTCTGTTGAGTGCTTTTATATAGTTTAAAAACAAAAAAATAAAGAGGGGAACCTAAAAAGTTCAAAAAGGAAAATGAAAGTGAGAAAGACAAGCATTGTTGAAGTGGGAGCTAGCCTTGAACTTTGTTCATGCTCACGGAAACTTTGTGAATCTTGATTACACAAACTTTTCAACAAAAATAATTATCCCCTTGTACAATTCCATTGTATTATAAAAATAATGTGCAAAGGTTTGCCTTTAGGATGTTTACAATGCTTGTTGGGTTGTATGGTGCAGGACAGAAACTTTGGCTGTAGTGTGCGATTTTACATTTTTAACTGGAACGTCAAACGGTTCTGATTCCTGTTGCACTGTCTTTCTGTACAAAGTTTTTATTTTTCCTAATTTTGATAGAATTTCTGGGGTACCATAAGTATGGTGAATGTTGAGATGCCTAAATACTTTTCTGTTTTTGATGCATAGTTTGCTTGTTTTGATGAATCTATCAATTTATATTAGTGGATTAAGCCATGGAAAAGTTATATTACAGTAGACACAATGCAAAAACAAAATATGAATTGGTTTGCTACAGTACTTAGAGTAGTGATTTGCTTTATTATACTAACGGATCTTATCGAGTTTTCTGTTGAAGTTTTGTGTGGATGAAGTGTCTAATCGAGGATGTCTCGATATGAGGAAAAGGAAGAGAGGCAAGAGCTCAAGCTTGGGGATGCCCGAGGCACCCCAAGTAAATATTCAAGGAGACTCAAGCGTCTAAGCTTGGGGATGCTCCGGAAGGCATCCTGAGGGAGTCCTGGACTAGGGGGTGTCCGGATAGCCGAACTACCATCATCGGCCAGACTCCAAGACTATGAAGATACAAGATTGAAGACTTCGTCCCGTGTCCGGATGGGACTTTCCTTGGCGTGGAAGGCAAGCTTGGCGATACAGATATGTAGATCTCCTACCATTGTAACCGACTCTGTGTAACACTAGCCCTCTCCGGTGTCTATATAAACCGGATGGTTTTAGTCCATAGGACGAACAACAATCATACAATAGGCTAGCTTCTAGGGTTTAGCCTCCTTGATCTCGTGGTAGATCTACTCTTGTAATACCCAGATCATCAATATCAATCAAGCAGGACGTAGGGTTTTACCTCCATCAAGAGGGCCCGAACCTGGGTAAAACATCGTGTCCCTTGTCTCCTGTTACCATCCGCCTAGACGCACAGTTTGGGACCCCCTACCCGAGATCCGCCGGTTTTGACACCGACATTGGTGCTTTCATTGAGAGTTCCTCTGTGTCGTCACCGATAGGCTCGATGGCTTCTTCGATCATCAACAACGACGCAGTCCAGGGTGAGACTTTTCTCCCCGGACAGATCTTCGTATTCGGCGGCTTTGCACTGCGGACCAATTCGCTTGGCCATCTGGAGCAGATCGAAAGCTACGCCCCTGGCCGTCAGGTCAGATTTGGAAGTTTGAACTTCACGGCTGACATCCGCGGAGACTTGATCTTCGATGGATTCGAGCCACAGCCGAGCGCGCCGCACTGTCACGATGGGCATGATTTAGCTCTGCAGCCAGACAGTGCCCTGGAGGCCGCACACGAGTCCGCTCCGACCCTCAATTCGGAGCCGGCTGCGCAGATCGAGGACGGGTGGCTAGACACCGCCTCGGGGGCTGCAACCTCTATGGCGATGGAGCCGAATACTGACCTTGTCCCTCGTGAAGCTCGTGATTCCGAGGTGCCAGACTCCTCGCCGGACTCCGAACCTCCCGCGCCCCCTCCAATCGAATCCGATTGGGTGCCAATCATGGAGTTCACCGCTGCGGACATCTTTCAACACTCACCTTTCGGCGACATCTTGAGTTCGCTAAAGTATCTCTCGTTATCAGGAGAGCCCTGGCCGGACTGCGGCCAGGATGGTTGGGATGTGGACGACGAAGAAATTCAAAGCCCACCCACCACCCACTTAGTAGCCACTGTCGACGATCTAACCGACATGCTAGACTTCGACTCCGAAGACATCGACGGTATGGACGACGATGCCGGAGACGACCAAGAACCAGCGCCTACTGGGCACTGGAAAGCCACCTCATCATATGACATATACATGGTGGATATCCCAAAGGATGGGAATGGCGAAGGAACAGCGGAGGATGACCCCTCCAAGAAACAGCCTAAGCGCCATCGTCAGCGGCGCCGCTCTAAATCCCGCCACAGCAAGAATGGAGATTCCGGCACCGAAGATAATAACACCCCAGACAGTGCCGAAGACAACCCCCTCCAGCAAGATTCAGCTCAGGAGGACGGAGAAGCCAGCCCTCATGAGAGAGCGGCAGACGAAGAGGTAGAGGATGATAATTACATGCCTCCCTCCGGAGACGAGGCAAGCCTCGACGACGACGAATTTGTCGTGCCTGAGGATCCCGTCGAACAAGAGCATTTTAAACGCAGGCTTATGGCCACGGCAAACAGCCTGAAGAAAAAGCAGCAACGGCTTAGAGCTGATCAAGATCTGCTAGCCGACAGATGGACTGAAGTCCTTGCGGCCGAAGAGCATGAGCTCGAACGCCCCTCCAAAAGCTACCCCAAACGCAAGTTGCTCCCCCGATTAGAGGAGGAGGCATATAAACCTGCATCACCAGAGCACAATACGGCTGACCGACCACCCCGTGGCCGCGACAGAGAGGCCTCTAGGCCCTCCACTAGAACCGTACCCTGGCATCGCTCGAAAAGCACAAGACCACAGGGGAACGCTCTGGACTTGCAAGATATATTGGAGGATAAGGCAAGACAATCAAGATCGATCTACGGATGGCGTGGGCGCCCCATGATACGTGACGACAACCGTCGCGCCGGACACAGCAAGTCCGGCCAGGCCAAACACAGTAGACAAAGCTCTTTTGAGATTCGTCGTGATATAGCCCAATACAGAGGCGCCGCACACCCACTATGCTTCACAGATGAAGTAATGGATCATCAAATCCCCGAAGAGTATAAACCCGTGAATATTGAATCTTATGATGGCACAACAGACCCCACGGTTTGGATCGAAGACTATCTCCTTCATATCCACATGGCATGCGGTGATGATCTTCACGCCATCAAATACCTCCCACTCAAGCTTAAAGGACCAGCTCGGCATTGGCTTAACAGCTTGCCAGCAGAATCAATTGGGAGTTGGGAGGACCTGGAAGCCGCATTCCTTGATAACTTCTAGGGCACGTATGTGTGACCACCAGAAGCTGACGACCTAAGCCATATAATTCAGCAGCCAGATGAATCGGCCAGACAATTCTGGACACGGTTCTTAACTAAGAAAAATCAAATCGTCGACTGTCCGGATGCGGAGGCCCTCGCGGCCTTCAAACATAACATCCGCGATGAGTGGCTTGCCCGGCACCTGGGACAGGAAAAGCCGAAATCCATGGCAGCCCTCACATCGCTCATGACCCGCTTCTGCGCAGGAGAGGACAGCTGGCTAGCCCACAGCAATAACCTTAGCAAAAGTTCTGGCAGTCCGGATATCAAGGACCGCAATGGAAGGTCGCATCGCAACAAGAACAAACGCCGCATTAACAGCGACAATAGTGAGGATACGACAGTCAATGCCGGATTTAGAGGCTCTAAACCCGGTCAGTGGAAAAAGCCATTCAAAAGAACTACTCCGGGTCCGTCCAATTTGGACCGAATACTTGATCGCTCGTGCCAGATACACGGCACCCCCGAAAAGCCAGCTAACCACACCGACAGGGATTGTTGGGTATTCAAGCAGGCAGGCAAGCTAATTGCCGAAAACAACGACAAGGGGCTGCATAGCGATGACGAGGAAGAGACCCGACCGCCGAACAATAGAGGACAGAAGGGTTTCCCCCACAAGTGCGGACGGTGAACATGATATACGCAACCCACATACCCAAAAGGGAGCGGAAGCGTGCACTCAGGGATGTATACGCGATGGAGCCAGTCGCCCCGAAGTTCAACCCATGGTCCTCCTGCCCGATCACTTTTGATCGAAGGGACCACCCCACCAGCATCCGCCACGGCGGATTCGCCGCATTGGTTTTAGACCCAATCGTTGATGGATTTCACCTCACCAGAGTCCTGATGGACGGCGGCAGCAGCCTGAACCTGCTTTATCAGGATACAGTGCGCAAAATGGGCATAGACCCCTCAAGGATTAAACCTACAAAGACGACCTTTAAAGACGTCATACCAGGTGTAGATGCCAATTGTACAGGCTCAGTTACACTGGAAGTGGTCTTCAGATCCCCGGATAACTTCCGAAGCGAGGAGTTAATCTTCGACAAAGTTTCATTCCGCAGCGGCTATCATGCTCTGCTCGGACGTACCGCGTTTGCAAAGTTCAACGCGGTGCCGCACTACGCATACCTTAAGCTCAAGATGTCAGGCCCTCGAGGAGTCATCACGGTCAACGGAAACACTGAACGCTCTCTCCGAACGGAGGAACATACAGCGGATCTCGCGACAGAAGTACAGTGTAGCCTCTTAAGGCAATTCTCGAGTCCAGCCGTTAAGCGACCGGACACGGCTAAACGCGCCCGGAGTAACCTACAATAAGACCACCTGGCACGTTCCGAGCACGCGTAGCAATACAGCCCCAACCCCAGCCCCTGCAAAATTGCAAGACTGGTCCTTCGCGTACATCATTACGCTCTGGAGATACCATGGGCATAGGGGGAGGGGCACGACCACGATAGGCCCACAATGCGGCTTAACCACACCAGGGGCTCTCAAGTGTGTTGTTCTTTTTTTTCTCTTTTTCTTTTTTTTACCCACAGGACTCCGTTCATCAGAGGCCCTGTCCGGCAGTAGACCTGCCGAACTCACGATGCAACAGCCAGGGAAGGAGAAAGGCTACGACGAATATCCAGGTGGTCTCCATTACGAGCATTAAATCTGTTTTATACACCATTCCGCAGCCTACCCCTGGAGGGGGACATGTTTAATAGTCCCATCCCTTGCTTACCGCACTATTTGTATCGTTCTGCATTCACGGCAGTATTTCTTGAATAAAAAAATGCAGCACCTTTTTGCTTCTAATTGCATTTCTTTCTTATACATATGTTATTTTATGACATGTTGCATCCGTACACTTTGGTACGGCTAAATACACCAGGGGCTTATGTTTCCCGCGTCATGGTGTGATAAGTCCGAACACTTTCACAAGTGCGGCACCCCGAACTTATAGCATTATATGCATCGGCTCCGAATCATGTCTTGAGTCAATAGTTGGGTTTGCCCGGCTCCCATGTTTTGGTACCTTACGTTCCGTTGTATCGGCTAAGGTAGCACTGGGAGAACCACTGCGATTGCGCCCAAGTTGAGCTGGGGGAGCGCCTCAGTGGAGAAAGCTAAAACTGACCGTCATGATGAGGCGAGAGCCGGTCGCTGTTCGAGAGGTCTTTTTGAGTCCCTAAAGACTTATGCCGCTTAGAGCGAGGAACCGGCTTTGTCCGGCCCAGGCGTGGATAGCGCCCCAAATTCGGCATTCCGAGCACTAGGGGCTTCGCCGAAATTTAAAATTATAGAATTCTATGGCTAAGTGAGAGTGTTCAAGCATTATAAGTCTGGTTGCCTCGTTCATTGTGTTGAGCGCCTCCCTAGATGGACCCAAAAATGGGAACAAGAGTGCTCAAATTTATCCCGAACACCCCAGCACTCGTGGCATGGGGGCTGAAGCCGACGACTTGCCATCTCTCAGATTTGATAAACGGCCGCACAGAAGGTAATATTTTAAATTAACAAGTGTTGCTTAGCGGATATGAACAAAGTTTTCAGCACACAGGATAACAAAATGCGAGTCTACTCAAATATTACATCTTTGGAGCACTCACCCGCAATAATGCGGGCAACCTTCAGGACACTCTTATAATACATCTCGGGCGTGCGATACTCCTTGCCCGGCGGTGGCGCGTCCGTCACAAGCTTCTCAGCATCCATCTTGACCCATTGCACCTTTGCGTGGGCAAGGGCCCGACGGGCACCTTCAATATAGGCGGAGTGCTTGATGACTTCAACCCATGGACACGCATCCACCAGCCGCCGCACCAGGCCGAAGTAGCTCCCAGGCATGGCCTCCTTGGGCCACAGCCGAACTATGAGGCCCTTTATGGCCTGTTCGGCCACCTTGTGGAGCTCGACCAGCTGCTTCAGCTGGTCGCTAAGGGGCACCGGGTGTCCGGCCTCAGCATACTGAGACCAGAAGACCTTCTCCATCGAGCTCCCCTCCTCGGCCCTATAGAAAGCGGCAGCATCGGACACGCTGCGGGGCAGATCTGCGAACGCTCCTGGAGAGCTCCGAATTCGGGTAAGTAATAGGTAATTCACACTCACATGCTTGCTTTGCATGAAAAATGCCTTACCCACCGCTATTTTGTTCAACGCCTCGATTTCTTGGAGGGCCTTGTAGGCTTCGGCCTTAGCGGCTTTGGCACTCTTAAGAGCCGATGCAAGCTCGGACTCTCGAGTCCTCGAATCGCGCTCCAAACTCTCATGTTTTTCCATGAGAGCCTGGAGCTCTTGTTGTACCTCCGGCACCCGCACCTCCTGCTTCTCTCACTCGGTGCGCTCCGCGGCCGCACTACGTTCGGCCACGGACACCGCCTCCTTCAGGGTCGCCACCTCGTTCGTGGCCCCTGCAATACCCACGTTATCCTAGTCATTCTTCTTGCAACCAAATCCTTTTCTGTAAGGTACAATTTTAATAAGGTGTTACTCACCTTCCTTGTCCTCGAGCTTCTTCTTGGCACGGCCGAGCTCATTCTCGGACCGCTCGAGGCTTTGCTTCAAAGTATTAACCTCTGAAGTCAGTGCGGCAGAGGTCAGCAGGACAGCCTGCAATCCCATATTGACATATTTTTTATGACTCCTGCGTATATCTTTTTAGATCCTCAGTCCGGCTTTTCTTTCCGAACACCGAACTGAGCATCAGGGGCTACTGTCTATGCGGTACTATTTTACATATATCAACATTCTTACCTCAAAGCCTATTAGAAGGCTGCTGCAGGCTTCGGTCAGCCCGCTCTTGGCGAGTTGAACCTTCTGAATCACCGCACTCATGACGGTGCGGTGTTCCTCTTTGATGGAAGCGCCGTTGAGTGCCTCCAGCAAGCTATCCGGCGCCTCCGGTTGGACGGAGGCTGCCGGCATCACGGTCTTGCCCTTCTTACGAAGGGGCCGCCCGCCGGACTCCGGAGCCACTACAGGTTCCGGTGCGGAGTCCGGTGCAAAGTCCGGGAGGTTGCCCTGTGGCACCTCCGCGGCCTCCTCCTCCTGGCGGGTCCCTTCCCGGGATCCCACCTCGGCATCGTCCGCATGACGGGGGGTGGAGGCAGTCGGAAGGGAATCCATATCCGACGCACCCAAGGACCCGCTCGACGAAGCGGGAAGGTCATCCTTGGGCGGACTGCAGGGTTGTATGCGGCATTAGAAAGACACCATGTGGCGAAAAGAAAAATCATGAACTTATTCGGGAGTCCGAATACTTACGATCTTGCCAGGGGCTTGGCCCTTGAAGGCCAATCCTCGTCGTCGTCGCCGGTGTTGGCAGAGCAGTCCGGGGGAAGAGTCCTTCCCTTCTTGGACCCTTCGGCCTCCCTCGTTGGGGAGGCCTTCCTTTTCTTCCCTCCCCCCGCTGGGGGAGAGGCCTCTTTCTTCTCCTCCTCGCCTTCGTGGGAGGAGTCCGCCTCGGAGTCATCGTCCGATGACACCTAAAAACGGGAACTCTTTCGAGTGCCCGTGGCCTTCTTCTTGGCCTTCTTCTCCGGCACCACGTGGGGTGCCGGAACCTGCAGCCCCGTTAAGCGGGCGTCCGCTGGGTCTTCTGGCAAAGGGGCCGGACAGATAGTCTGCTCGGCCTTCCTCAGCCAGTCCTGTCAAAGGAGAGGGAGTTTAGATCCCGCATAGAGTAAAACTATGGAAAACAAGTGTCCCGTAAAGGGTAAAATCGCTTACCTCGCTAGCCGTATGCTGCGAGCTGAATCCGCGATCTTCGGTAGCGGATGCAGGAGCCTCGGCACCCTTAAACAGCACCCTCCAGGCCTCTTCGTACGTAGTGTCGAAGAGCCCGCTCAAAGTCTGGTGCTGCGCCGAATCGAACTCCCACATATTGAAGTCCCGTTGTTGGCACGGGAGAATCCGGCAGATGAGCATGACCTGGACTACGTTGACAAGCTTGAGCTTCTTGTTCACTAGCTTTTGGATGTAGGCTTGCAGTCCAGTCAGCTCCTCCGAATCACCCCATGTCCGGTCGCTCTCTTTCCAGGAGGTGAGCCGTATGGGGATGCCAGATCTGAATTCGGGGACCGCTGCCCATTCAGGGTCACACGGCTCGGTGATGTAGAACCACCCCGATTGCCACCCCTTAATGGTTTCCACGAAGGTGCCCTCGCGCCAAGTAACGTTGGGCATCTTGCCCACCACGGCACCTCCGCACTCTGCTTGGCTGCCCTTCACAACCTTCGGCTTGACACTGAAGGTCTTGAGCCACAAGCCGAAGTGGGGCTGGATGCAGAGGAATGCCTCACACACGACGATAAACATCGAGATGTTGAGGATGAAATTCGGGGACAGATCATGGAAATCCAGGCCGTAGTAGAACATGAGCCCCCGGACAAAGGGATGGAGTGGGAAGCCCAGTCCGCGGAGGAAATGGGAAAGGAACACTACCCTCTCATGGGGCCTGGGGGTGGGGATGAGCTCCCCCTCGTCGGGGAGCCGGTGCGCGATGTCGCTGGACAGATATCCGGCGCTGTTCAGCTTCTGGATGTGCCCCTCCATAACGGAGGAGGCCATCCACTTGCCACCCGCTCCGGACATAGTTGGAGAAGGTTGAGGTGAGATGTGCGGACTTGGGCGCTGGAGCTCGACTTCGCGGAGATGGATAAGCAAAGGAGGAAGAAGGCGTAGGTAAAAGGGTTGGATCTTTATCCCCTTCTATGGGCGGACGAAACCATGCGTCCCCACCGGCCTGATAAAACTCGCTTATCTCCCAAGCGCCGCAATCAATGGCGCAGTTGGGTTACCCACATTCGTATTGATGGGAATCCCGGAATAAGGGGAACACGATCTCTGCTTCGACAAGACGTGCCAAGGAAACCGCTTCGCTAAACACGTTGAGGTGGTACAATAAAAACAATTCGAGTAAAGGCTTGGTAGTGGTGTGACGTCACGCCACAAAATACGTCAGCAGATTGAATTTGTGTAAATATTATTCTCTCTACGGTGGTATGTGGAATTTATTTTGCAGAGCCGGAGACTATCCTGGTGTTCACAATCTTCTATAAATTATTCGGAGGAGGAACCCGCCTTGCAATGCCGAAGACAATATGCGCGTCGGACTCGTCATCATTGAAGCCTGGTTCAGGGGCTACTGAGGGAGTCCTGGACTAGGGGGTGTCCGAATAGCTGAACTATCATCATCGGCCGGACTCCAAGACTATGAAGATACAAGATTGAAGACTTCGTCCCGTGTCCGGATGGGACTTTCCTTGGCGTGGAAGGCAAGCTTGGCGATACAGATATGTAGATCTCCTACCATTGTAACCGACTCTGTGTAACCCTAGCTCTCTTCGGTGTCTATATAAACCGGATGGTTTTAGTCTGTAGGACGAACAACAATCATACCATAGGCTAGCTTCTAGGGTTTAGCCTCCTTGATCTCGTGGTAGATCTACTCTAGTAATACCCACATCATCAATATCAATCAAGTAGGACGTAGGGTTTTACCTCCATCAAGAGGGCCCGAACCTGGGTAAAACATCGTGTCCCTTGTCTCCTGTTACCATCCGCCTAGACGCACAGTTTGGGACCACCTACCCGAGATCCGCCGGTTTTGACACCGACACATCCCCTCTTTCTTCAACAAGTATCGGTATGTTTTTATATTCATTTCGTTCATGCGATATGTGCAAGTCTTGGAGCGTCTTTTGCATTTAGTTTTCATTTTTATTTTATGCACCATGCTGGTATGAGATAGTCCTTGGTTGATTTATAGAATGATCATTGCACTTCACTTAAATCTTTTGAGTGTGGCTTTATAGAATGCTTCATGTGCTTCACTTATATCATTTGAAGTTTGGATTGCCTGTTTCTCTTCACATAGAAAACCGCCATTTATAGAATGCTCTTTTGCTTCACTTATATTTGTTAGAGCGTGGGCATATCTTTTGTAGAAATAATTAAACTCTCTTGCTTCACTTATATCAATTTAGAGAGATGATAGGAATTGGTCATTCACATGGTTAGTCATAAAATTCTACATAAACTTGTAGATCGCTGAATATGATATGTTTGATTCCTTGCAATAGTTTTGCGATATAAAGATGGTGATATTAGAGTCATGCTAGTGGGTGTTTGTGGATTGTAGAGACACTTGTGGATAGGTCTGCAAGTCCCGTAGCATGCACGTATGGTAACCGTTGTGTGACAAATTTGAAGCATGGGGTGTTTCTTTGATTGTCTTCCTTATGAGTGGCGGTCGGGGACGAGCCATGGTCTTTTCCTACCAATCTATCCCCTAGGGGCATGCGTAGTAGTACTTTGCTTCGAGGGCTAATAAACTTTTGCAATAAGTATGTGAGTTCTTTATGATTAATGTGGTCCATGGATTATACGCACTTTTACCTTTCCATCATTGCTAGCCTCTTTGGTACCGTGCATTGCCCTTTCTCGCCTTGAGAGTTGGTGCAAACTTCGCTGGTGCATCCAAACCCCGTGATATGATACGCTCTATCACACATAAGCCTCCTTATATCTTCCTCAAAACAGCCACCATACCTACCTATCATGGCATTTCCATAGCCATTCCGAGATATATTGCCATGCAACTTCCATCATCATCATATACATGACTTGAGCATTCATTGTCATATTGCTTTGCATGATCGTAAGATAGCTAGCATGATGTTTCATGGCTTGTCCGTTTTTTGATGTCATTGCCACGCTAGATCATTGCACATCCTGGTACACCACCGGAGGCATTCATATAGAGTCATATCTTTGTTCTAGTGTCGAATTGTAAGTAAATAAAAGTGTGATGATCATCATTATAGAGCATTGCCCCATGGAAAAAAAGAAAAAAGAAAAAAAAAGAAAAAGGAAAAAAAGGGCAATGTTACTATCCTTTTACCACACTTGTGCTTCACAGTAGCACCATGTTCTTCATATAGAGAGTCTCTTATGTTGTCACTTTCATATACTAGTGGGAATTTTTCATTATAGAACTTGGCTTGTATATTCCAATGATGGGCTTCCTCAAATGCCCTAGGTCTTCATGAGCAAGCAAGTTGGATGCACACCCACTTAGTTTTTAGTTTGAGCTTTCATACACTTATAGCTCTTAGTGCATCCATTGCATGGCAATCCCTACTCATCTCATTGACATCAATTGATGGGCATCTCCATAGCCCGTTGATTAGCCGCGTCGATGTGAGACTTTCTCCCTTTTTTGTCTTCTCCATATAAACCTCCACCATCATATTATATTCCACCTATAGTGCTATATCCATGGCTTGCACTCATGTATTGTGATGACCCACAAGTATAGGGGATCTATCGTAGTCCTTTCGATAAGTAAGAGTGTCGAACCCAACGAGGAGCAGAAGGAAATGATAAGCGGTTTTCAGCAAGGTATTCTCTGCAAGTACTGAAATAAGTGGTAATAGATAGTTTTGTGATAAGATAAATCGTAACGAGAAACAAGTAACAAAAGTAAATAAAGTGCAGCAAGGTGGCCCAATCCTTTTTATAGCAAAGGACAAGCCTGGACAAACTCTTATAATAGGAAAAGCGCTCCCGAGGACACATGGGAATATCGTCAAGCTAGTTTTCGTCACGCTCATATGATTCACGTTCGGTACTTTGATAATTTGATATGTGGGTGGACCGGTGCTTGGGTGCTGTTCTTACTTGAACAAGCATCCCACTTATGATTAACCTCTATTGCAAGCATCCGCAACTACAACAAAAGTATTAAGGTAAACCTAACCATAGCATGAAACTATGGATCCAAATCAGCCCCTTACGAAGCAACGCATAAACTAGGGTTTAAGCTTCTGTCACTCTAGTAACCCATCATCTACTTATTACTTCCCAATGCCTTCCTCTAGGCCCAAGTAATGGTGAAGTGTTATGTAGTCGACGTTCACATAACACCACTAGAGACTAGACAACATACATGTTATCAAAATATCGAACGAATACCAAATTCACATGACTATTTATAGCAATACTTCTCCCTTGTCCTCAGGAACAAACGTAACTACTCACAAAGCATATTCATGTTCATAATCAGAGGGGTAATAATATGCATAAAGGATCTGAACATATTATCTTCCACCAAATAAACCAACTAGCATCAACTACAAGGAGTAATTAACACTACTAGCAACCTACTAGCACCAATCCCGGACTTGGAGACAAGAATTGGATACAAGAGATGAACTAGGGTTTGGAGATGAGATGGTGCTGGTGTAGATGTTGATGGAGATTGCCCTCTCCCAATGAGAGGATCATTGGTGATGACGTTGGTGATGATTTCCCCCTCCCGGAGGGAAGTGTCCCCGGCAGAACAGCTCTGTCGGAGCCCTAGATTGGTTACGCCAAGGTTCTGCCTCATGGCGGCGGAGTCTCGTCCCGAAAGGTTGCTTGATGTTTGTTTCTCATCGAAAGACTTCATATAGGAGAAGATGGGCGTCGGAGAGCCACCAGGGGGCCCACGAGGTAGGGGGCGCGCCCCAGGGGGGCACGCCCCCCACCCTCGTGAGCAGGGTGTGGGCCCCCTGGCCTTCATCTTTGGCGATGATTTTTCTTTATTTATTTTAAGATATTCCGTGGAGTTTCAGGACTTTTGGAGTTGCCAGAATAGGTCTCCAATATTTGCTCCTTTTCCAGCCTAGAATTCCAGTTGTCGGCATTCTCCTTCTTCATGTAAACCTTGTAAAATAAGAGAGAATAGCCGTAAGTATTGTGACATAACGTGAAATAACAGCCCATAATGCAATAAATATTGATATAAAAGCATGATGCAAAATGGACGTATCAACTCCCCCAAGCTTAGACGTTGCTTGTCCTCAAGCGAAAAGCCGATAACAATAAATATGTCCTCATGTTTAGAGGTGGATGCGTCGATAAAAATAAATTACGGACATGAAGGCATCATGATTATTTTCATAATAGCAACGTGTAAAGATTTTGTCATATGATTACTTATGTTCAAGTGATGATTTTTCACAATGCAGAAGTATGAATCAGAAACCTTATTGAGCACCAACAAATTATAGTCTCAGTCATTGAAGCAACTGCAATTTATCATAACATCGGAAAGATTCTATGTCAGAGCTTAAAAGCAAGTCCACATACTCAACTATCACTTAATCCTTCATAATTGCTAACACTCACGCAATACTTATGGTTACGGAGTTTTAATCGGACACAGAGAAAGATAGGGGGTTATAGTTTTGCCCCACAACCTTTTACCTCAAGGGTAATGTCAACAACAATAATTCATGCTCTCCTACGTCCAATTATATATATATATATATATATATATATATATATATATATATATATATATATATATATATCATGTTCTTTCCAACATGCTGAGCTTGCCAAAGGATAAAACGAAAAAGGAAAGGTGAAGATCACCGTGACTCTTGCATAAGGTAGAGGATAATAATAAAATATAGACCCTTCGCAGAGGGAAGCAGAGGTTGTCATGCGCGTTTAGAGTTGATGCACAAAATCTTAATGCAAAAGAACGTCACTTTATATTGCCCCTTGCATGTGGACCTTTATTATGCAGTCCGTCACTTTTATTACTTCCACAACAAGTTCGTACAAAGCTTATTTTCTATGCACTAATAAGTCATGCATATTTAGAGAGCATTTTTTATTGCTTGCACCGATGACAACTTACTTGAAGGATCTTACTCAATCCATAGGTAGATATGGTGGACTCTCATGGCAAAACTGGTTTAAGGGTATTTGGAAGTACAAGTAGTATTTCTACTTGGTGCTGAGAATTTGGCTAGCATGAGGGGGAAAGGCAAGCTCAACACGTTAGAAGATCCATGACAACATACTTTATCTCATATGTAAGAAAACATAACTCATTATGTTGTCTTCCTTGTCCAACCTCAACTCTTTAGCATGTCATATTTTAATGAGTGCTCCCAATCATAAGAGATGTCAATGATAATGTATCTATATGTGAAACCTCTCTTTCCTTATTACTTCCTATTAATTGCAACGATGACCAAAGCTATATTTGCCAACTCCCAATAACTTTTAATCATCATACTCTTTTCTATGTGAAGTCATTACTCTCAATACGATCAATATGAACTATTTGTTTCTTTCTATTATTTTTCTTCTTTCTATTCACCCAAGATCATGGAAAAATAATCAAGCCCTTGACTCAACACTAATCTTTATTATATAAGTAGCTCACAGACTCGATTACATAGAGGGATCGTAAAGCAAAACTTAAAACTAGATCATGCCAAGACTTTATTCTACTAAATCAAGATACTACTAAAAGGATCGAACTAAGAAAAATGGTAAAGATAGGAGTTGTGATGATGATATAATACCAGGGCACCTCCCCCAAGCTTGGCAGTTGCCAAGGGGAGTGCCCATACCCATGTGAGTATTGCTCCTTCTTTGTTGGTGGTAGTGGAGGTGTTTTCGATGATGCAGGCTTGTCGTCCAACTTCCATGGCATAGGCTCACCATCATAGTAGGATGATTGAGTCTCCGGAATCCTCAAATCTGCAGCCAAACTCATCCTTTTGAATCTATATTCATACTCACAGTTTTGATTTTGTAGATCATAAATTTGGGCTTGGAGGTGCTCGATCTTCTCTTGTAACTTGAAGATGGCCTCCTCGGTGTTCTTGGCATCCGACTCGTAGTTGTTGGTGAACTCCGCAAGCATCTTGTGGCTAGCGTTGATTCCACGCTCCACCATCCCCTGGCATTTGAAAACTTGTTGCTCCATTGCTTCGAGCCTCGACTCCACGCTTCCGATTCCCTTTGGTCCCTCAACATCGTGGATGTGCAGCAACCCATCATGCATCTCAATGGTTTGAGGGTGTCGCAGCACCTCCGCGAGGTAAGGGTTGATCACCTTCTCGAAGAACTTGTCCTTGGAAGCACTTGGGATCGTCATGATGATCTAGACCTGTTAGAAAAACAGCTCGAAACAAGAACAGGGGAGATTTTCATGATACGAGAGTCAAAACCTTCGGGAGAATATATAATGAATTTTTACCGACCAAAATATGTATCGTACAAGAAAACGGAGTCCGGAGGGCACACGAGGTGCTCACGGGGTAGGGGGCGCGCCCAGGGGGGTAGGGCGCGCCCTCCACCCTCGTGGAGGCCTCGTGTCCTTCCCGGACTGCCACTTATTTTTCTATTTTTCTAAATATTCCAAAACGGAGAAATATTGCCTTAAATATTGTTTTGGAGTCGGTTTACTTACCGTACCACATACCTATTCCTTTTCGAGGTCTGAAACGGTCTGGAAGGTGTCCTTTATGTATTCCTCCGGGGTTACGGTTTCAATAATATTTGTTTCAACATTTATGGGATTACCTGAGATATAATGTTTGATTATTTGACCGTTTACCACCTTCGGGTTTGTGCCTTCAAAGTTGTTGATTTTTATGGCACCGGAACGATACACCTCCTCGATAACGTAGGGACCTTCCCATTTGGAGAGAAGTTTTCCTGCAAAAAATCTTAAACGAGAGTTGTATAGCAATACATATTCACCTACATTAAACTCACGCTTTTGTATTCTTTTGTCATGCCATCTTTTAACTTTTTCTTTAAACAACTTGGCATTTTCATAAGCTTGGGTTCTCCATTCATCAAGTGAGCTAATATCAAATAACCTCTTCTCACCGGCAAGTTTGAAATCATAGTTGAGCTCTTTAATGGCCCAATATGCCTTATGTTCTAGTTCGAGAGGTAAGTGACATGCTTTTCCATAGACCATTTTGTACAGAGACTTACCCATAGGATTTTTATATGCAGTTCTGTAGGCCCATAATGCATCATCAAGTTTCTTGGACCAATTCTTTCTAGACCTATTAACAGTCTTTTGCAAAATCAATTTGTGCTCTCTATTGCTCAATTCTACTTGACCGCTAGACTGCGGGTGATACGGAGATGCAATCCTATGATTAACGTCATATTTAGCAAGCATTTTACGGAAAGCACCATGAATAAAGTGTGAACCACCATCAGTCATTAAATATCTAGGTACTCTGAACCTCGGGAAAATAACTTCCTTAAGCATTTTAATAGAAGTGTTATGATCAGCACTACTAGTTGGAATAGCTTCTACCCACTTAGTAACGTAATCAACAGCAACTAAAATATGCGTATATCCATTAGAGGCAGGAAAAGGTCCCATATAATCAAAGCCCCAAACATCAAATGGTTCAATAACAAGTGAATAATTCATAGGCATTTCTTGACGTCTACTAATATTACCAATTCTTTGACATTCATCGCAAGACAAAACAAACTTACGGGCATCCTTGAAGAGAGTAGGCCAATAAAATCCGGATTGCAATACCTTATGTGCAGTTCTATCTCCAGCGTGGTGTCCTCCATAAGCTTCGGAGTGACACTTGCGTAGGATTTGTTCCTGTTCATGCTCAGGTACACAACGTCTAATAACACCATCTACTCCTTCCTTATAAAGATGTGGGTCATCCCAAAAGTAATGTCGCAAATCATAGAAAAACTTTTTCTTTTGTTGGTATGTGAAGCTAGGTGGTATAAATTTGGTGACAATATAATTAGCATAATCAGCATACCATGGAGTGCTACGGGAAGTGCTTATGACACTTAGTTGCTCATCAGGGAAGCTATCATCAATAGGTAGTGGGTCATCAAGAACATTCTCTAACCTAGATAAGTTATCTGCAGCGGGGTTCTCAACTCCTTTTCTATCAACAATATGCAAATCAAATTCTTGCAGCAAGAGAACCCATCTAATAAGTCTAGGTTTTGCATCTTTCTTTTCCATAACATATTTAATAGCAGCATGATCAGTGTGAATAGTTACTTTAGAGTCTACAATATAAGGTCTGAATTTATCACAAGCAAATACAACTGCTAAACGTTCCTTTTTGGTAGTAGCATAATTTCTTTGAGCATTGTCTAGAGTCTTACTAGCATAATGAATAACATTTAATTTCTTATCAACTCTTTGCCCTAGAACAGCACCTACAGCATAATCACTAGCATCACACATAATTTCAAAGGGTAAATTCCAATCAAGTGGCTGAACAACAGGCACAGAGACTAATGCTTTCTTAAGTATTTCAAATGCTTCTACACAATCATCATCAAAGACAAATGGTACATCTTTTTGTAATAAATTAGTCAGAGGCCGAGAAATTTTTGAGAAGTCCTTAATGAACCTCCTATAAAATCCAGCGTGACCAAGGAAACTTCTTATACCTTTGATGTCCTTGGGACATGGCATCTTTTCAATAGCATCAACCTTGGCTTTATCAACTTCAATACCTCTTTCAGAAACTTTGTGCCCTAAGACAATACCTTCATTAACCATAAAGTGGCACTTTTCCCAAATCAAGACAAGATTAGTTTCTTCACATCTCTGCAAAACTCGATCAAGATTGCTCAAGCAATCATCAAAAGAGGAGCCATAAACGGAAAAATCGTCCATGAAAACCTCACAAATTTTTTCACAAAAGTCAGAGAATATAGCCATCATGCATCTTTGAAAGGTAGCAGGTGCATTACATAAACCGAAAGGCATACGTCTATAAGCAAAAGTACCAAAAGGGCATGTAAAAGTAGTCTTAGATTGATCTTTAGCCGACACAGGTATTTGAGATAAACCAGAATAACCATCTAGAAAGAAATAATGTGTATGTTTGCATAATCTTTCTAGCATTTGATCAATAAAAGGTAAGGGGTAATGATCTTTCTTAGTAGCTTTATTTAATTTGCGGAAATCGATTACCATCCTATAGCCTGTGATAATTCTTTGCGGGATCAATTCATCTTTATCATTAGGGACAACAGTAATACCTCCCTTCTTAGGGACACAATGGATAGGACTTACCCACTGACTATCTGCAACGGGATAAATTATACCTGCCTCCAGAAGCTTAAGTATTTCTTTTCTTACCACTTCTTTCATTTTAGGATTCAGACGTCGTTGAGGATCACGAACTGGTTTGGCATCCGCTTCCAAATTTATTTTATGTTGACATAGCGTGGGACTAATGCCCTTAAGATCATCAAGAGTATATCCAATAGCGGCACGGTGCTTCTTCAGAGTTTTCAATAATCTTTCTTCTTCATGCTCTGAAAGGTTAGCACTAATAATAACAGGATATATTTTCTTTTCATCAAGATAAGCATATTTAAGATTATCTGGCAACGGTTTAAGCTCAAAACACAGGACCACCCTTGGGTGGAGGAGGATCCCCTAGAATTTCAACAGGCAAATTGTGTTGCAGAATAGGTTCCTGTTTAAAGAATACTTCATCTATTTCCCTTCTTTCATTCATGAACATATCATTTTCATAATCTAGCAAATATTGTTCTAAAGGGTCACTAGGAGGTACAGCAATAGAAGCAAGACCAATAATTTCATATTTACTAGGCGATTCTTCCTCACGATGTTGTTTACTAAATTTAGAGAAATTAAACTCATGAACCATATCATCCAAGCCAATAGTAACAACATTCTTTTCACAGTCTATCTTAGCATTAACAGTACTCAAGAATGGTCTACCAAATATAATGGGACAAAAGCTATCTTGTGGAGAACCAAGAACAACAAAATCAGCGGGATATTTGGTCTTTCCATATAATACTTCAACATCTCTAACAATTCCCATTGCAGATATAGTATCTCTATTGGTAAGTTTAATTGTAACATCAATATCTTCCAACTCAGCAGGTGCAATATCATGCATAATTTCTTTGTATAAGTCAATGGGTATTATCCTAGCACTAGCACCCATATCACATAAGCCATGATAACAATGATCTCCTATTTTAACAGAAATAACAAGCGCGCCTACCACAGGTCTATGTTTATCTCTAGCACAAGGTTTAGCAATTCTAGCAGTTTCACCATGGAATTGAATAACATGCCCATCAATATTATTAGACAAGAGATCTTTAACAATAGCAATATTGGGTTCTACTTTGACTTGCTCAGGAGGTGTATAAGTTCTAACATTGCTTTTACGAACAACAGTTGCAGCTTTAGCGTGATCCATAATTCTAACAGGGAAAGGTGGTTTCTCAACATAAGAAGTGGGTACAATAGGATCATTATAAGTGACAGTCTTTTCTTCAACTTTAATAGGTGCAGCTACTTTTACTTCTATGGGAGGATGATATTTAAACCACTTCTCCTTGGGGAGATCAATATAAGTAGCAAAAGATTCACAGAAAGAAGCTACTATCTCAGAGTCAAGTCCATATTTAGTGCTACACTTACGGAAAATATCGGTATCCATAAAAGATTTAACACAATCAAACTTAGGTGTCATACCGGACTGCTTACCTTCATCGAGGTCCCAATCTTCAGAGTTGCGTTTAATTCTATCCAATAAATTCCATTTAAATTCAATAGTCTTCATCATAAAAGAGCCAACACAAGAAGTATCGAGCATGGTGCGATTGTTATCAGAAAGCCGAGCATAAAAACTTTGCATAATTACTTCTCTTGAGAGCTCATGATTGGGGCATGAATATAACATTGATTTAAGCCTCCCCCAAGCTTGAGCGATGCTTTCTCCTTCGCGAGGCCAAAAATTATATATATAATTGCGATCACGATGAACAAGATGCATAGGGTAATACTTTTGATGAAATTCCAATTTCAATCTTTTATAGTTCCATGATCTCATATCATCACATAGCCTGTACTATATCAATGTGTCTCCCTTCAAAGATAAAGGGAAGGCCTTCTTCTTAACAACGTCATCGGGTATACCTGCAAGCTTAAATAATCCACAAACTTCATCCACATAGCGTAGATATTCATCAAGATGCTTTGTCCCATCTCCTGTAAAAGTGTTAGCTAGCAGTTTTTCCATCATACCCGAAGGAATTTCAAAAGGAGTTTCATTTTCAATAGGTTGAGTAGGTTGAGGAGAAACTCTTTGCTCTACTGGATGGGGTGAAGATACCCCGAACAAGCCCCTCAGAGAATTACTTTCCATAGTAACAAGTGACAGAAAATTTCAGCACACTATATAAATTTTTCCTTACCAAATTCCACCTACCAAAGGCGCTACACTCCCCGGCAACGGCGCCAGAAAATAGTCTTGATGACCCACAAGTATAGGGGATCTATCGTAGTCCTTTCGATAAGTAAGAGTGTCGAACTCAACGAAGAGCAGAAGGAAATGATAAGTGGTTTTCAGCAAGGTATTCTCTGCAAGTACTGAAATAAGTGGTAACAGATAGTTTTGTGATAAGATAAATCGTAACGAGCAACAAGTAACAAAAGTAAATAAAGTGCAGCAAGGTGGCCCAATCCTTTTTATATCAAAGGACAAGCCTGGACAAACTCTTATAATAGGAAAAGCGCTCCCGAGGACACATGAGAATATCGTCAAGCTAGTTTTCATCACGCTCATAGATTCGCGTTCGGTACTTTGATAATTTGATATGTGGGTGGACCGGTGCTTGGGTGCTGTTCTTACTTGAACAAGCATCCCACTTATGATTAACCTCTATTTCAAGCATCCGCAACTACAACAAAAGTATTAAGGTAAACCTAACCATAGCATGAAACATATGGATCCAAATCAGCCCCTTACGAAGCAACGCATAAACTAGGGTTTTAAGCTTCTGTCACTCTAGCAACCCATCATCTACTTATTACTTCCCAATGCCTTCCTCTAGGCCCAAGTAATGGTGAAGTGTTGTGTAGTCGACATTCACATAACACCACTAGAGGCTAGACAGCATACATCTTATCAAAATATCAAACAAATACCAAATTCACATGACTATTTATAGCAAGACTTCTCCCTTGTCCTCAGGAACAAACGTAACTACTCACAAAGCATATTCATGTTCATAATCAGAGGGGTAATAATATGCATAAAGGATCTGAATATATGATCTTCCTCCAAATAAAACAACTAGCATCAACTACAAGGAGTAATCAACACTACTAGCAACCTACTAGTACCAATCTCGGACTTGGAGACAAGAATTCGATACAAGAGATGAACTAGGGTTTGGAGATGAGATGGTGATGGTGAAGATGTTGATGGAGATTGCCCTCTCCCGATGAGAGGATCGTTGGTGACGATTTCCCCCTCCCGGAGGGAAGTGTCCCCGGCAGAACAGCTCTGCCGGAGCCCTAGGTTGGTTCCGCCAAGGTTCCGCCTCGTGGCGGCGGAGTCCCGTCCCGAAAGGTTGCTTGATGTTTTTTTCTCATCGAAAGACTTCTAGGAGAAGATGGGCGTCGGAGAGCCACCAGGGGGCCCACGAGGTAGGGGGCGCGCCCTAGGGGGGCGCCCCCACCCTCGTGAGTAGGGTGTGGGCCCCATGGCCTTCATCTTTGGCGACGATTTTTCTTTATTTATTTTAAGATATTCCGTGGAGTTTCAGGACTTTTGGAGGTGCGCAGAATAGGTCTCCAATATTTGCTCCTTTTCCAGCCCAGAATTCCAGCTGCCGGTATTCTCCTTCTTCATGTAAACCCTGTAAAATAAGAGAGAATAGCCATAAGTATTGTGACATGACGTGAAATAACAGCCCATAATGCAATAAATATTGATATAAAATCATGAGGCAAAATGGACGTATCATATTGCGTGAGGGTTGAAAAAGCTGAAGCGCGTTAAAAAGTATGAACCAATTGCTCGGCTTGTCATCGGGGTTGTGCATGATGGGAGCATTTTGTGTGACGAAAATGAAGCATGGCCAAACTATATGATTTTATAGGGATAAGCTTGCTTTGGCCTTGTTGTTTTGAAAATACATGAGTGCTTTATTAGTACGCTCGAAGTATTATTGTTTTTTATGTCAAATGATAGACTATTGCTTTGAATCACTCGTGTCTTAATTTTCATGCCATGATTAGACATATGATCAAGATTATGCTAGGTAGCATTCCACATCAAAAATTATCTTTTTTATCATTTACCTACTCGAGGACGAGGATGAATTAAGCTTGGGGATGCTTATACGTCTCCTTCGTATCTATAATTTTTGATTGTTCCATGCCAATATTATTCAACTTTCATATACTTTTGGCAACTTTTTATACTTTTTTGGCACTAACATATTGGTCCAGTGCCCAGTGCCAGTTCCTGTTTGTTGCATGTTTTATGTTTCGCAGAAACCCAATATCCAACGGAATCCAAACGGGATAAAAACGAACGGAGAATTATTTTGAAATATTTGGGATTTTCCGAAGGAAGAATCAACACGAAACGGTGCCCGAGGTGGCCAGGAGATAGGGGGGCGCCCTCCCCCTGGGTGCGCCTGGCATTCTCCCGGGCCACCTATAAGGCGGTTGACTCTCTTCTTTTGCCGCAAGAAAGCTAATTTTATGAGAAAATTTTGGGCGAAAGATTCACCCCAATCGGAGTTACGGATCTCCGGATATAAAAGAAACGATGAAGGGGCAGAATCTGAGAACGCAGAAACAAAGAGATAGATCCAATCTCGGAGGGGCTCTCGCCCCTCCCACGCCATGGGAGCCAAGAACTAGAGGGGAAACCCTTCTCCCATCTAGGTAGAAGGTCAAGGAAGAAGAAGAAGAAGAAGGGGGCTCTCTCCCCCTTGCTTTCGGTGGCGCCGGAACGCCGCCGGGGGCCATCATCATCACCGCGATCTACACCAACACCTCCGCCATCTTCACCAACATGTCCATCACCTTCCCCCATCTATATTCAGCGGTCCACTCTCCCACAACCCACTGTACCCCCTACTTGAACATGGTGCTTTATGCTTCATATTATTTTCCAATGATGTGTTGCCATCCTATGATGTCTGAGTAGATTTTCGTTGTCCTACCGATGATTGATGAATTGCTATGATTGGTTTGAATTGCATATTTTATTATTGGTGCTGTCCTATTGTGCCCTCCGTGTCGCGCAAGCGTGAGGGATTCCCGCTGTAGGGTTTGCAATATGTTTATGATTTGCTTATGGTGTGTGGCGTGAGTGACAGAAGCACAGACCCGAGTAAGTAGGTTGTTTGCGTATGGGATAAAGGGGACTTGATAATTTAATGCTATGGTTGGGTTTTACCTTAATGATCTTTAGTAGTTGCGGATGCTTGCTAGAGTTCCAATCATAAGTGCATATGATCCAAGAAGAGAAAGTATGTTAGCTTATGCCTCTCCCTCAAATAAAATTGCAATAGTGATTATCGGTCTAGTAAAGTAGTCAATTGCTTAGGGACAATTTCACAACTCCTACCACCACTTTTCCACACTCACTATATTTACTTTATTGCTTATTTATCTAAATAGCCACTAGTTTTTATTTACGTGCTTTTATATTCTTGCAAACCTATCCAAAAACACCTACAAAGTACTTCTAGTTTCATACTTGTTCTAGGTAAAGCGAACGTCAAGCGTGCGTAGAGTCGTATCAGTGGCCGATAGGACTTGAGAGAGTATTTGTTCTACCTTTAGCTCCTCGTTGGGTTCAACACTCTTACTTATCAAAAGAGGCTACAACTATCCTGTATACTTGCGGGTTATCAGTGGGGCGCTTGGCAGCGCCGCCGACGTCGGTCGCGCCCCGCAGCAAAGAGTCGGAGACGAACCGGGGGAGGGGAATGCATGGGCCACCTGCCCGTATTCCCCACCCACCCCCACTACTAGGGAAAAGCTTATACACAGACGCTTATTAGCAGCGCGGGTTTATAACCCTCGCTACTGCTACTTACTAGTAGCGCAGCTTTTTAAACCTCGCTACTACTAAGTTGATAGCAGTAGCGCGGGTTTTTAACCCTCGCTACTACTAAGCGGTCTCTACCGTGCCCCCCGAGACATGCCATACTAGTAGCGAGGGTTTTTAACCCTCGCTACTACTAAGTTGATAGCAGTAGCGCGGGTTTTTAACCCTCGCTACTACTAAGCGGTCTCTACCGTGCCCCCCGAGACATGCCATACTAGTAGCGAGGGTTTTTAACCCTCGCTACTACTAAGTTGATAGCAGTAGCACGGGTTTTTAACCCTCGCTACTACTAAGCGGTCTCTACCGTGCCCCCCGAGACATGCCATAGTAGTAGCGAGGGTTATAAACCCACGCTACTACTAAGTTGATAATAGTAGCGCAGGTCTTTACCCCTCGCTACTACTAAGCGGTCTCAACCATGCCCCTCGGGGACATGTCATAGTAGTAGCGGGGGGTAAAAACCCGCGCTAGTAGTAAGTACTGGGTTATTTAACAGCCCTGAAATCCCCAATCCCCATCTCCTCATCCAAATCACTCCTCTCCCTCGACCCTCTTCCGCGACGTCTCCCTCAAATCCGGTGACCTCCTCTTCCACCGTAGCACCTCCTTCCTCCTCCCTCCTCCTCCTCCGCTGTTGGAAGGAGAGGAAGATCCAACAGAGCGCCATCCATGACAATGGCCAGATCTCTGATGGATGCAACCCATTTTCAAACCGGAACTAAAGGTCCCAT